>NW_022157141.1:0-266040 GCF_007821495.1 Lachnellula hyalina | reverse complement strand
ACGGGATACCGCCGCTCTAGGATCTCCGGATCCGTGATCCGCGTATTCGTCATATTGGTATGCACGCCCCCGGTGCCCCGCCACGACGGCCCCGCCCCACTGCCCCCGCAGATCGTCTCGTAGTACCCCCACCCGTTCTCCGCGTCGTCCGTGCCGAACGTCAGGTTGTTCATACAGCCCTGACTGGCAGCACACGCGCCGAAGGCCCGGAACACCACGTCTACGATGCGCTGGCTCGTTAGCACGTTGCCTGCGCATACTGCCGCTTCCGGACTCGGGTGTAGGAGGGAGTTGGGCGGGATGATGGTCGTGATGGGGCGGATGGCGCCTTGGTTTAGGGGGATGTCTGTGTTGACTAGACAGCGCAGGGAGAAGATTATCGCCGAGTTGGTTATGGCGATCGGGGCGTTCCAGTTCCCGAATGCTTCTGGCCCGGTGCCTGTGAAGTCGAAGACGGCACCGCCGCTCGAGGGGTCGATGGTTACTTTTAGTTGGATGCGCGTCCCGTCGTCCATGTAATCGGTTGCGTGGAGGGGGGCGCCGTGCGTGGTTGTGTGGATCGTTTTGAGCATGTCGCGGACGGCGTGTTCGGCCGCGGATTGGATTTCTTCCACTAGGAGGTGTAAGTACTTCTGCATGTGCGCTAAGGGGTCGGGAGGGACTTGCTGTAGAATTGCACAATCTCGAGTCCATAATCCCCAATCAGAGAATGAATCAGCTGACTCCCACGGTGGTTCGCAGCAGCTTGTGCTTTGATATCAGATATATTATCTCGTAGGCAGCGGGTACCTTGACAACCAGGAGATTGAGCTGGTGCCATTAGGAGATCGATCAGTTCTTTTTCTTTGAACTCGCCGCCTTCTATGACCTTGAAAGCTTTGATGACTGCTCCCTCTTCCCAAAGCTCTTTCGAATTAGGTGGCATGGAGCCTGGTAGAGTTCCACCAATCTGTAGCAAATCAGCGAAATATTCGGACGTTGGAATGCCAGAGTGAAGACTTACATCGGCATGATGACCACGGGAAGCAGTCCAGAATATGATATCCTTGCCTTCCGTGTCAAATATAGGCGTGATGACAGTAAGATCAGGAAGATGCGTCCCCCCACAGACTAATTTTTCCATTAGCCAGACGTAATCTTAACGATCTTGGATTCTTACCAGGCGAGTTCGACAGAATAACATCACCCGGCCTCAAATTATCACCCCAATAGTCCATCTGCCACTTCACCGCAAAAGCCATACTTCCAATCTTCACCAATCATTAGCTCAATACTGACTTTACCGGCATCTCAACATACCATAGCAGGCACATGCGGTGCATTAGCCACCAACCCCCCCTCGGGCGAAAACACCGTACACGAAAAATCCAAACGTTCCTTGATATTAGTACTAACGCTCGTCTTCTGCAACGCCCTTCCCATCTGCTCTGCCACGCCCATAAACCTATGTCCAAAAATACTCAACTGAATAGGATCTACCGTCTTCGACGAGATCTCCTTCTTGGCAGAGGAAGAAATGTCTAAGATAACCATGCTAGATAGGATGCTGGCTGTTGCTTCAGGAGGCACGACGAGGGTTTGCGAAGAGTCGATTATTAGGGCTGGGCCGGGGATGCGTAGGCCTGGTGAAAGGGTTGAGAGGTCGTGGATGGGGGTTTGGTGCCAGGCTGATTCGAAGTAGACGGGTGCGTTTGTCTTGGTGGTAGGGTGGGACCAGCTTTTGAAGGAGGCGAGTTCGATGGACCAGGGGGTAGGGAGGTCCAACATGCTGTGGCCAATTGAGCGGACTCGGTAGTCGTCGATGATTATATCGCGGCCGACTGGTAGGAAGCCGAATTGTGCTTGATGTACGTTTTTGAATGATGTGATGAAGTCCGAATCAGCGGTTTCCTGTATCATTAATGGAGTATCGCTTCCGTGAAATCTCATGTTGAGATGTCTTTCAGAAGTTATACGGTCTTTCGGGACCCGTTGCTCCAGCAAGGCCTCTACCGTCTTGGTTTGTAATTTGTCTAGTTCTGCAGCAAATAGCGGCCGGTCTTTTTCGGTGTATATCAAGGCTGACGGACTTCGTTCCTCGTGGACAACATCGGCGAGGGCCATCCCATACGCTGACAGGACCGAAGAGTACTTGTGAATGAGTACACGGGATATTCCCAGAGCTTTGGAGATATCGCAGGCGTGTTGACCCCCTGCACCACCGAAAGATGCCAAGTTGTGAAGCCCGGCATCGTATCCTTTTGCTTCTGTTAAAGTACGGATAGGCCTGCACATAGACTCATTCGCAACATCCAGGAATCTGACCAAAGTTAGCATATTCTTCCCTTATAACCATTAGGTTTCTTACCCAGCCGCAACTTCTTCCAAACTCAGTTTAACCTCAATCTCTTTATTAATCTCAGCCGTAAGCTCCTCAAACAGTTTCCGACTCGCCTCAGCATCAAGCGGCAAATCCTCATTCTTCCCAAAGATCTTCGGAAAATACTCCGGTCTTAATCTCCCCAGTACCAGATTCGCATCCGTAACCGTCAGAGGTCCCCCCTTTCGATAACAAGCCGGTCCAGGATGCGCACTCGCACTCTCCGGGCCAACTTTGAACATCCCACTCTGCCATTTCAAAATACTCCCTCCACCCGCAGCAACAGTATTGATATCCAACTGCGGACTCTGAATCGTAACACCAGCTGTCGTACTATCAAAGATCTGTTCCAACTCTCCAGCAAAACGCGACACGTCCGTGCTAGTACCGCCCATATCGAAACCAATAACAGGCGTATTAGCAATAGGATCTGAAGATGTACGCGCATATCCCACAACGCCGCCTGCTGGGCCGGAAAGGATAGCTCTCAGCCCAGAGAGAGACGTGAACTCGACAAGCCCGCCATCGCTTTGCATGAATTCACAGCGGCAGCCACTTGCACGTAGGTCTTCGAAGCCGGATTCGAAACCGGCAATGTAGCGTTGAATTTCGGGGGTTAGGTAGGCGTCTGCTGTGGAGGAGTGGCCGCGGGGTACAATTTTGATGACGGGTGCAAGTTCGGCGCTGAGGGAGACGTGCGTGAAGCCTATTTGTTCTGCGAGCTTGCCAATTGCTAATTCGTGGTCTCGGTAGGTGTAACTGTGCATCAAGCATACGGCGATGGAGCGGAATCCTTCGTCGTAGGCTTCTTGTAACGACTGTCTTGTGGCATTGATATCTGTTCGCATCAGTTCCTGCTGAGTATGGAAGGCTGGTTGGAGCTACCTAAGGGTTCCAGTACCCTGACTACCTCTCCTGTGATTCCTTTCACCAATTGGGTATCTTGAGATAGGTCTATAGCTTCTGGAACTTTGCTCTCGGTCCAAGCTTCCAGCGTGACACGCTCAGAAACCTCAATAACCTTGGAATAAAGCACATCCGGTTTATTGATGGCCATATCAAAAAGTTTTGGTCTTGACTGGTTACCAATATGCAGTAAATCCTATTCCCAAATCAGCCTCAAGTGTGTTCCCTTTCAGAATAATTTTGTAAAGTACCTTTAAACCCTTTGTCACGGCCAAAACGGTTGGCTCTCCTTTCCTTTCCAGAAGAGCATTCGTAGCAACTGTTGTACCCATCTTGATTGATTCTACAGATGTGTTAGAGTATATCGAATCACCGGAGGTTGAACATACCAACTCCTCTCAGTGATATTTTCTGCCCTTTAGGATATGACTTTCCCGTCGCCTTTTCCAGAACTCTTCTGATCGCTTCGACCGGTGCATCTGGATAGTTGTTCGGGTCAACCGATAGTAGCTTTATTAGAATATCATCTTGCCCCGGCACAGATGCTACACACTTCATGAAAGTCAGCATTGGTTCTAAATTTGTTCGGTATATACATACATCTGTGAAAGTTCCTCCTCGATCAATTGAAATTCTAATCCCCGCCGTGGGGTTGCTAATTGAGCCCATGATGTTCGATGTATAGGATAGGCAAAGATAAAAGATCTGACAGAGTTGTAAGTATTAACAAATCCAACGAGTTCATCAAACTGCTTCACAACCGCGGGGTCAACAACTTTTAAGACGGCAGGTAAAGAAGATGCCGGCTATACACAATATCATTTGAGCTAGGAAACCAATCGTTCTGAGGAAGTAGTGGAGGGGCTACGGCAAACCACCTTCGTGGCCGACATATAATCGGTGGCTCAGGTCCGGGTGTGGAGGTGGAGCTCGATTGCGTTACTCGAGATGGTGCTCAGTGAAAGTGGGAGGTGGGCGCAAACATCCTTGGCGGCTGAAAAGTGGAATTTGCCCGGTCTGTGTGGAGCTCCACCGAGGCGGCAACGCCTGGCCGGAGCTAATGATTGGAATATGTAACACCATATACGATGTGAGAATGAGGCTCTTGAGGAAATGAACAATTAAATTATTATCTAATAAATATTCCTGGCAGCGTCGTTGATAGCGGCGGCAACGTACTCAAAGTTGCTGTCGTTCAAACCCGCAATGGAAATTCTGGAGGTATCGGCCATGTAAATGTGATGTTTGGCTAAAGAACAACTGTTAATTAATTGGACAGAAAGAGCGACAAGGATATCGTACCTCGGAGGTGGTTGATCTGAGCAGGACTGATGCCCGTGAAGCCAAACATGCCAGTTTGTTTGATAATATGTGACCAATCCCCTGGTGTCTCTAGACGCACCAACTCTTCGTAAAGCTTTTCTCGCATAGATCTGATGCGAGAGGACATTGTGATAAGGTCTTTGCCCCATTGTTCTAAGATCTCAGGCGTGCTTAGTACGGCTGCGGCGATTTCAGCTCCATATCTTGGAGGGGTCGAGACGGTGGCTCGTTGACCATTTTCGAGGATTGAGTTCATTGTCTGGACCTGGGAGGGGGATTTGGTTACAAATGTTACTAGACCGGTTCGTTCTCCTGGACTGGTATCAATAATCACAGCTCCATCACATTAGTCGGGAGGAGTGATAGCATACCGTAGAGTCCCATGCTTTTGGCAAATGAAAGACATATTGAAGCCTCTAGTCCCAGCTCATCAACAAAATACTTGATTGCCCAGGCATCCTCATTGACTGAACCTGAATTGAAACCTAGATAGGCTGAATCGAAAATTGGGAACAAATGTCGCTCCTGGATTACCGACGCAATCTTTTTCCATTCATCTTTGGAAGGATCACATCCCGTGGGGTTGTGAGCGCAAGAATGGAGTATGATGATAGAACCCGCAGGTGCTGTTACTAGTCCGCTCATATAGCCCTCAAAATCAAAGGTTTTATCCTTATAATATGGCAAGTATTTGACATCAAAGCCCAGGGAACTGAAGAGCAGGTCGTGATTTGACCAGGTAGGATTCGTGATATAGACAGCCTTTGGAGTTGGATCGACTTTTCTCAATACACTTCCTGCCAAGTATAGCGCGCCGGTTCCAGAAAGTGCCTGGCATGATGCAATCTGATCTCATATTAGTATATGACTGAGCTCGGGACGGACAAATCTCACCCTGCCCTCACTATATAGTTTCGTTCCATTGAACACCAATTTCACGGCCTCTTCACGCAAGACTTGCGATCCGGCAATCGGAAGATACTCATGTCCACAATTTGCCACAAGGGTCGTCGCCATTTGGACAGAGGGGAGAATCCATGGCTTTCCATTTTCATCCCGATAGGCGCCTGGGCCAAGGTTGACTTTCTTGGGATCGGAATCCGCGAGGAAATCTTTCTGGACTTGGAAGATTGCGTCCACGGGTATGTTTTGCGCATTTTCGAAGAAGGACGGACTTGAATCCTGAATAGAAACCATCTTGGCTGATAGATATGGAAGTAAAGCCAACTGTAGAGCGATTGACTTTGAGGCAAAACAGAAAAGAAAATAATAAAGCTGAGCAGAGCCTAGAGTCACAAAGGTGGGAGGCCGCCCCGCCGTGGAGCATAATTTCTATTTAAACATTGAAAAGTCTAGGGGTGAGTAGTTACATGCACCACCCACCCATGGAAGGTTCCTCGGCTTGCTAGAAAGAAAGCCGGGCATCTGTACGGCGTAGTAACAATTGCAGCAATTGCAGATTTGCAATAGAATGGCCGTCCCTCGGCTCCTAGCTTTAGCGTCTTTGGAGACTGGTAATCTGCCTGTAGAATGGTTACATGCCTACCTAGGTATGTTTCTCACCTAAAACTGACATCTTTGATACCCCTACTCGAGGTGTTTACCAGTTGTAGGATCCTATGGTATGAAGACGAATCATCCGATCTCTCCGCCATTGAAGTCCGCTTTAAACAGACTTTCAAACTTGAGGTTGCTGGTCGCTGGTCGCGTAATTTAAGGATCCAGTGACGAGCACCTTATTTGCTTCACATGGAGCGATGATAAGAGTTGATTGCGGCTGCTTCTACGATCTTGCAGAAGCAAAGGAAGAGCGCCGCGGTCATCATCGCTGGATGCGGTGCCCAGAATACGCATAAGACGCTCTAGCTGTACAAAGAAGCAAAATAGTCAGGAGCAGATATTGCCCTTGTCTTGAGTCTGAGTTAAGGCAGTAACGAGGAAAATGGTGAGGTTATTTCGAACAATTTGCTTGAAAGAAGAGAGCAGAGCGAGAGCGAATAACATTACGGTGACCGCTTTGGCCGGCTTGCTTTCTACGGTAGTCGGAACGCAGCCATGCAGAAAGAGCACTACCTAAGGTACCTATAGTATCGGTATTCCATTTTCTCTATACACTTCCTCTGCATTGACACCCGGAGCGACGTAGACTCTGATACTATTGCCACAATCGCGCTTCGAACGAATTACAACTTGTCATCGTAGGCTGCAGAGTGATGTGTAGAATCTTGGGGAATTTGCACCGCGTTGCAGACAATACCAGGATCCAACGTACGTTGCTGCTTTCTCAGAAGAATCAGACTTCTTCCTCTGTGGATTTGTAGTGAGAGTGCTACCTAGGTACGTTTGAGAGGCACAACACGGCTGTACTGTTCTATCTAGACGAAACCTCAGATAGAAGTAATAAGGATAAGTTGATAGTAGTAGTCTTGCCAGACCAGGTTCCAAGTATATATATATTATTGAATAGCTATTCGACCAGTACGGATGACGGCAGTTCTACCCAAGCAAAATACACTCTGTATTTGAGTTTTGAAATTTTGATGACAGGCAGGTTTCACGTGCAGATATACACTTGGGCTCAAGCCATCCTGGCATGCGGAGTAAAAGAGGGGCCGTTTTACCGGGGCTCAGCTTTAAATATACTTCAGCTCTCTTCTCTGAAGGAGGAGAAGATTAGGATTACTTGGTAATTTTATTATAAGCATCTTATCATGGCCTTCAGCTGGGCAGTCTCACTCGGTAGGTATTTTGAGGATTGTATTTACCTTATTTCCGGTATCAAACGTGTACTTTTCCCGGAGAGGCTGATAGGGACTACTTTGTCTGTTCCAGTTCCACCGCCGTGAGCGGGGAGGATTTTGTGGATTTCTAAGCCGCAACCTAGTACGGATCAATCGATCCGCGCCCGCCAAGACCTACTACATCGGACAGGTATTACCATTTCAGCATTGAATTGATACGAAAGTAAGACGTACTGTAACTCTTAGTGATACATTATGGCTCATCGTTCCTACGGTACCTAGGCAACGGAGGACGGAGTTAACGGTGGAATACTACATAAGAAAGTCCAAGAACTCGGGATTCCACGCACGGACATACAGGGGATACAGAGTATCGGGCTTACTCCACCCCGCTCCTGGTATAGAAAAGCCAATCAGCTCTCGAGGTTTGAGTAGAGTACTCCGGCATGACTGAAGAGAAAGAAAATGTAAGATTTGCATGACAAGTAAGCAAGTCTACTATTCCGATTCGGGCCATTTACAGGACAAATGGTGATTAAAGGAAGAAAGCTGGGCTGGCCATTCCAAGGTGAAAACGGGTCCACCTACCCCACTACCCGTCTTGCGGACCAGTGAAAGGGCCAGAAAGTGACTAGGATGTACGGGATCGCACAGGATCTACAATCTTGTAATCTGGAATCTCATAGTCCTCTAGGCACAATACGGTAAAGTGTTAAATCCGGAAGGAGGCAGGAGGTCGTCCCCCAGCTACGGAGCCCAAAACCATCTAATAAGCAGCATGGGTGTGTCCGTGCGCTAGAGAAAGTTGTTGACAAACCTTCTAGTGCATTCACAGTAGATATACCTAGGTTCTTTTCCCTTCTCGTTGCGAAGATTCACTTTCTCTCATTGTTCATTGTAATAAACTTCTTCTTTCTTTCTTTTGTCCGCCTCTTCAAAGACAAGCAAGCACACACTTCTCCAGAGGCTCTTGAGCCAGGACCGCATCGCTACCGACATATCTGCGACGTCACCAACCTGAACAATGTCCGAGAAGGAAACCTACCACGGGGAAGCTCCCAGAGCACTTGTGGAGTCTCCCAATGCGCCTGCATCAGCCTACACAACCGCTCGAACATCGGCAGACACAGTCGCAGACCCAGAAGTACAGAGAGAAAATGCGCGACACAACAATCCCAATGGCTTCACGCGTACAGAAAGCGGTGTCGATGTCAAGAGCGCCGAGGCCGAATTCGCAACCCTGCAGAGGGAGCTGACAGGCATAAGTCAGACAAGTCGACACCTTTCGAGAACCCATTCGAGACAATCGCAAGCTTCCAAGACAAAGGGCAGTGGCGATGTGGAGAAGGTAGCTACTTCAGAGTCCAACTCCGAAGGAGAGCAATTCGATCTCGAGGGCACCCTTCGAGGCAATCAGAATGCCGAGAGGGATGCTGGAATTCGGTCCAAGCATATTGGTGTCATCTGGGATGGCCTCACCGTGACTGGAGCTGGAGGGGTTACGAACTTTGTAAAGACATTTCCCGATGCTTTTGTCAGCTTCTTCAACGTTATTGAGACCGGCATGAATATATTTGGTATTGGGAAGAAGGGGCGGGATGTCAAGATCTTGGATGATTTCCGAGGTGTTGTAACGCCGGGAGAAATGGTGTTGGTACTTGGACGGCCTGGATCTGGCTGCACAACCTTCCTCAAGGTGATCGCGAACCAGCGTTTTGGATACACCGGCGTGGACGGCGAGGTTTTATACGGTCCTTTCGATGCAAAGACTTTTGCGAAGCAGTACCGTGGTGAAGCTGTTTATAACCAAGAAGATGACGTTCATCACCCTACTCTTACTGTTGGGCAGACTCTGGGCTTTGCACTGGATACCAAGACCCCAGGAAAACGACCAGACGGCCTCTCCAAGGCAGCCTTCAAAGACAAGGTCATTACTACTTTTCTTCGAATGTTCAATATTGAGCATACGAGGAACACAATCGTAGGTAACCAATTCGTCCGAGGTGTTAGTGGAGGAGAGCGAAAGCGTGTCTCCATCGCAGAGATGATGGTTACATCTGCAACAGTTTGTGCTTGGGATAACTCAACTCGTGGTTTGGATGCCTCAACCGCACTAGATTACGCCAAGTCTCTCCGTGTCATGACCAACATCTACAAGACAACCACTTTCGTTTCATTGTACCAAGCCAGTGAGAACATCTACAAGCAATTCGACAAAGTCTTGGTCATCGATGATGGACGAGAAGTTTACTTTGGCCCGGCCAAGGAAGCAAGAAGCTACTTCGAAGGTCTCGGATTCAAAGAGAAACCGCGTCAAACGTCCCCTGATTTCCTCACCGGTTGCACCGACGAGTTCGAGCGCGAGTATGCCGATGGTCGAACATCGGAGAACGCTCCTCACAGTCCTGAAACTCTTGCCAAGGCGTTCAACGACTCGAAATACGCCAAGCTGCTTGACGACGAGATGGTTCAGTACCGAAAAACCCTTGCTGAGGACAAGCAGAGGCAGGAAGATTTCCAGGTTGCTGTTCATGATAGTAAGCGTAGAGGTGCCTCGAAGAAATCTGTTTACAGTATTCCTTTCTTCCTTCAGGTCTGGACTCTTATGCAGAGACAGTATTTGATCAAGTGGCAGGACAAGTTCTCGTTGGTTGTTAGCTGGATTACGAGCATTGTCGTTGCCATAGTACTTGGTACTGTCTGGTTGAATCTTCCGAAAACATCAGCGGGAGCCTTTACCCGTGGCGGCCTTTTGTTCATCAGTCTGTTGTTCAACGCCTTCCAAGCTTTCTCGGAACTCGCAAGTACTATGATTGGCCGTCCCATTGTCAATAAACACAAAGCCTACACTTTCCATCGGCCCTCAGCTCTCTGGATAGCACAGATATTGGTCGACGTGGCCTTCTCCGCTATTCAGATCTTCGTCTTCTCGGTTATCGTCTACTTTATGTGCGGTTTGGTCCGTGATGCTGGGGCATTTTTTACCTTCTACCTCGTGATTGTCAGCGGCTATTTGGCCATGACGCTCTTCTTCAGAACGGTCGGTTGCGTGTGCCCGGATTTCGACTACGCCATTAAATTCGCCGCTACAATCATTACCTTCTTCGTTATCACGTCTGGATATCTGATTCAGTACCAGTCAGAGAAGGTCTGGTTGAGGTGGATCTACTGGATCAACGCTTTAGGATTGGGCTTCGCGGCACTCATGGAGAACGAATTCAGTCGAATTGACTTGACGTGCACCAGCGAATCATTAGTTCCTTCAGGACCTGGATACAACAACATCTCCCACCAGGTATGTACTCTACCTGGCAGTGTATCTGGAACAAACACAGTCTCCGGATCCGCATACATTACACAAGGATTCGCTTATCCCCCAAGTGAGTTGTGGCGAAACTGGGGAATCATCTTGGTTCTAATTGTGGGCTTCCTCTTTTCCAATGCCATGTTGGGAGAATGGATAACTTTCGGTGCCGGTGGAAATACAGCCAAGGTTTTCCAAAAACCAAATAAAGAGCGCGAAGAGCTCAACGCTGCTCTTGTTGCTAGGCGGGATGCTCGCAGGTCTTCCAAGAACGAGGCGGAGGGTTCTGAGCTTAATATTAACTCGAAGGCTATCCTTACTTGGGAAGGTTTGAACTACGATGTCCCCACTCCAGCTGGACAACTGCGCTTGCTTAATAACATTTACGGATACGTTCAGCCAGGCGAGCTTACCGCACTTATGGGAGCGAGTGGTGCAGGAAAGACCACATTGCTAGATGTGTTGGCCTCCAGGAAGAATATTGGAGTCATTTCCGGTGACGTTCTAGTTGATGGTATCAAGCCAGGAACCTCCTTCCAGCGTGGAACATCCTATGCCGAGCAACTCGACGTCCACGAGCCCACCCAGACCGTCCGTGAAGCACTTCGATTCTCAGCCGATCTCCGTCAACCTATTGAGGTTCCTCAAGCTGAAAAATACGCCTATGTCGAAGAGGTTCTTAGTCTGCTGGAGATGGAAGATATGGCTGATGCTATTATCGGAGATCCGGAATCGGGACTGGCTGTCGAGCAACGGAAGCGTGTCACTATCGGTGTTGAACTTGCGGCCAAGCCTGAGCTTCTGCTTTTCTTGGATGAGCCTACGTCTGGTCTTGATTCCCAATCAGCTTTCAACATCGTACGATTCCTGAAGAAGCTCGCAAATGCCGGACAAGCTATCCTTTGTACCATCCATCAACCCAACGCTGCCTTGTTCGAGAACTTCGACCGACTGCTCTTGCTCCAGAAGGGTGGGCAAACTGTTTACTTTGGCGATATCGGAAAAGATGCTGTTGTCTTATTGGACTATCTTAGCAGACATGGAGCCCACTGCCCGCACGATGCCAACCCAGCCGAGTACATGCTTGACGCAATAGGAGCAGGACAGGCTGCCAGAGTTGGTGATCGAGACTGGGGTGAGATATTCGCCGAGTCACCGGAATTGGCGAACATCAAGGATCGTATTTCGCAGATGAAGGCCAAAAGACTCGAGGAAGTGGGCAGCCATGCGAAAGTTGACGAAAAAGAATTCGCCACACCGCTTCTGCACCAATTAAAGACTGTCCAGAAGCGTACCAACTTGTCATTCTGGAGATCTCCCAACTACGGTTTCACACGACTCTTCAACCACGTTATCATTTCCATCATCACTGGCCTTGCCTACCTCCACCTAGATGACTCTCGATCCTCCCTGCAATTCAGAGTCTTCGTCATCTTCCAAGTCACCGTCCTCCCGGCCCTAATCCTTGCCCAGGTCGAGCCCAAATACGCCATCTCTCGCATGATCTTCTACCGCGAAGCTTCCTCCAAAATGTACGGCCAATTCGCATTCGCCTCTTCCCTCGTCGTAGCCGAAATGCCTTATTCAATCCTCTGCGCCGTCGGATTTTTCCTGCCGCTCTACTACATGCCTGGCTTCCAGCACGCCTCCTCTCGCGCGGGCTACCAATTTCTCATGATCCTCATCACCGAGCTCTTTTCCGTCACCCTCGGCCAAATGGTCGCTGCTATTACTCCCTCGCCCTTCATCTCGGCCCTCCTGAACCCCTTCATAATCATCACATTCGCACTCTTCTGCGGCGTCACGATCCCGAAAGCGCAAATCCCCAAATTCTGGCGCGCATGGCTATACGAACTCGATCCCTTCACGCGCCTCATTGGCGGTATGGTCGTCACGGAACTCCACGACCGTCCCGTCATTTGCACATCCGGCGAGCGCAACCACTTCTCTTCGCCATCCGATCAAAACTGCGGCGATTACATGAAGCCCTTCTTTAGAGATGGTGGGGCCGGGTATATCATCGATAATGCGACACAGGCATGTGAGTATTGCGCGTATAAGATTGGCGACCAGTTTTATACGGGCCTGGACTTGAACTTTGATAACCGCTGGAGAGATCTGGGGATTTTCTTGGCGTTTGTCGGGAGTAATTTGATCTTGTTGTTTTTGGGTGTAAGTCCTTCCTCGCCCTTTATTCTCCAACCAAGGCTAATTGAACATTGTAGTCGAGATACCTGAACTTTAACCGCAGATAGATGGTGCGAAAGTTTTCTTAATATCTATAGATATCGTCGTCTGATGGATGGATGCATAAATAGCATTGCGACGGATGGCATTGTGAAAAGTATAGAATCGAATGGAGTGTAATAGAGTCGAGGGGGAAAATGCAGTTTACTTGCGATTGCGATTACTTGACATTTCATAGCGTGCGTGGGAGGGATTGATTTGTATATCTAGAATACCTTCAGATAGATATAACACGACACGTGGAATCTTCATAATCGTTGCGTGGCGTTGATTGAAAGGATGTTTAGTTTATAGTTTATAGTTTTTTGCTCTTTATTTTTGGTGCAGCATTATGATCGCATGGCCCGGGCAATTTCCTTTCAACCGGAATCTTCGGAGTGGGTTATGGTTGCGATGGCTGCTGTACTCGTACTCGTATTCGCCTTTTGCAAATGTCTGAAACTGGGTCACTTTTTGCTCCATATTACCTGCTGTTATAACGATCTAGAGGGCCTACTAAGGCTTGAATCAAAGCTAATCTCTTTAAGCTATAAAAGAGTATACTGTTTTATCTCTTCGTCTGATAAGTATTACCCTCGGATCTCACTTTTCTAGTTTTCGTCACATCTTGGTTACTAGGAACCACTGAACTCGGATAATCTATCAGAGTTAGAAAAGTATCTGCTACTCTCTCTCTATATAACAAACAGCAATCTATCTATCTGTCTACGTACAGCATCATACAAGCACCTTTCCCGTGCTTTATTGCGTGAGGGGATCTTTCATCTATCTATCTGTGATTCGCAGTTTACGGCTGCTATATGCGTGTTCCTAAACTTGTAAAGCTTGAGGAATTCTAGTTGAGTTTGTGGGCTGTTTTAAGAGCGTAGCTACTTGCAAGACTTCCAAGTAATTGCGCTTGCTTTACTTCCTCCTTTAGCCACACCTCGACTTGACTATTTGCAAGTCCACGTCACCATGTACATCTCGAACTCCGTCTTGCCAAGTTAACAGCTTGTGAAGCTTCATCTATCTACATAAAGATTGAAGATTCAGAGGACCGGACTAAGTGTTTCTATTCGCTTCTACGTTTCCTCCAACCTACTTGAAACATCACCCTTTTCCGCTCCACTTCACTTCACTTCACCTTACTAATAAATACCATCAATTCAATCTATCATCGCATCCAAATCGCCATTGGCTCGTAGGGGACCCTGGTCGCGTCGCTCCTTCTAACCACGCCTCCTGTACGCCACGGTACTAGAGTAATAAGCGATAACTTGCTTTCTTTTCCAACCACTCAAGATAGCGATAGCGATCTCCTTGTCACGACACTTGCTTGCATTTATTTACACCTCTTCAATTTAAATTCACGCGTCGATGCATGCGTGCACACCAAGTCATCTATCTCAATTGCAAATCCAAAGTCCAACACCGCTCCATCCATCTCGCATCCAGGAAAATTCTCTTCTCACTCTAACTCAAAGCGCAAGCAAAACACGTAAGGTAAGTTCCACCTTTCTTTCTTTCTTTCTTTCTTTCTTTCTCTATTTCAACCTGCCCTCCCTGCCCTCTCACGAGATTCGTATAATATAAGCATATCCGCTTAACGCAAAGAATAACTCCTTGCTTTTTCAGCTGCAAATTACTTTATCTGCTTTTGGAAATCTTTTCGCTTTTACGACCACTTTTATATAAGAGGCCGCATTTCTAGGCAACAGAGCGAAGTGGCAATTCACTTTGCGAAAGAGATTTCTATTCGCTACAGCTTTCTGGGATTTTTTGCGTTTCTCTGAATCTTGCGGGTGGAACTCACTACGCGAGGAGAGATTCGAGTTGGGTGGGTTTCTGGGATAAGGTGAGGCACTTGCATGTCTCTTCTGGTTCTTTACTTTCCCCTCCTGGTGCTTCATTTTGATCTTCTCGCCTGATTCGCATTCTATGACTTACATTGTTCTGTAGATTCAATTGCGGAGTCGTATACCATGACTGTTGTCACAATGTCTAGCTCTGGTGCTATTGCACAGGATCCTATTCCCGTTGGAGATGGAATGGAGATGACCATATCAGACCCTGCAAGTCCAGCGCAAGATTTTGACCTTGATGAGGCGATCATGCAGCTTGTTGGTCCAACCATTGAACGAAACGGCGAGCCAGTCTTCGACGAAAAACTATCGGTTGAACTTTACAAATCGATCAAATTGGTAATGATTAGATACAAGCGATATTCGAAAGGAGTTCCGAACGCTCTGGACGCAATAACAGAAGCAAAGATGGATGACTTCAACCTGTGGTTGTATGGTGTTTATCAAAACATCAATTCCAGAACCAAGTAGGCTATGATCTTTTAAAGGAGTTCCGCAGAAACTAACAGATTTTAGCTCAAGGTTCTTTCACGACGTTAAGAGCGCCTTGGAAACAATGCAGAGCCCAACGATCCAGCTTCCGGCTGAGTACCAACTGATCGCCGCAGCGTTGATGGCCAACTTCGTTGCCGAGCCCGTGACAATCGATCCCGAGCCAGCAGCATCAGGCCCACCTAAGAAACGCCAGAAGAAAGCTGGTACTAGCAGAATGCCAGGCGAAGTTACGCTTGCTCCTACTCGAAAGGCCGACCCGAATCATCCGATATTTGGTGACACTGGAATCATGCGTGGGATATGGGTCCGAATAAAGCAGAAGAAGACCTACTTGATTGACCCGGAGTTCAAGAAAGACTTCCGAGTTTTTGGACATAACCAATTAGAAATTGGCAGTGTTTGGCCCCGGCAGGTAGCAGCTTGTAGGGATGGTGCTCACGGTAAGCTTTATCTGATCGATATGACTTGCAATTACACGTTACTAATGACAGTATCAGGGGCTCCGCTCGCTGGCATCTCAGGTACCATTGATGACGGATGTTATTCCGTCGTGGTTTCCGGTATGTATTCGGAAATCGATAAGGACCACGGATATGTTATCAAATACTCTAGTCCCGGATCCTTCGAAGCCAACAGCAAGGCAGATATCAAAAACGCCAACACAAGGGCATTGTTACGTTCAATTGTAACTGAGCTACCAATTCGGGTTTTACGAACGGCAGGAGGCCACTGGGAAGGCACACCGAGTGCGGGCATCCGCTACGATGGCTTGTATACCGCGGAAGACTCCACGGAGAAGACGAAGAGTAGTGGTGGTGCATATATTCTATTTACCCTCAGGAGACGGGAGGGTCAGCCTCCAATTGACCGGTCACGTCCAAACCAAAAGGAGAAAGACCAGTTTGAGTTGGTAGGAGAGGGGTTTTAAAGATGTTTTCCTTGTTTCCTTTTTGCTTCAAGGGCCATGGAGTTTGCGCGTACAACTTACTATGCTATGTTATGGAGGACGCTTATTTGGCGCTTATGATTGAAAAGGATGGTTACATGCGACACGAATCGATGGAAGCAGCGGGCTGCAAGTTGTATTAAGAGACTGACTTGGGATTCTGCTTTTAAAGAAAAATACTTATGGAATTCATGGCTATATAGCAAACTTGTGATCCGTGAGACACTAGAAATGCAGTCAAAGTGTAAAAAAGCGAACATGAAACCTAAGCAAGAGAGATAATAAGGGAAAAATCAAAGCGAAGGGAAAAGCGAGAGTCTAACACGTGACACGCGCGTCTCCTTGGCGATCCAAACGCGTCGCGAGATCAAGGCATATCATCGCCCAAATAAAGCCTGCAACCTGCCATGGGTCTCAATGTCTTCTGAATGGCCTCAATTCCCTCTCTAATCAATCTACCTAGGTAAAGGCACTTTTGACGCGCTTAAACCCCGCAAAATCGCCTCTAGACGCGTTCCAAAACAATGAACCCCGATGGCCTCCTCTCTAACCTCAACCCCTCCCAACAAGCCGCCGTATCCTCCTTCGCTGACACCCTCGCTATCCTAGCTGGTCCAGGAAGCGGAAAAACACATACCCTCACCTCTCGCACAGCCTGGCTCCTAGCTCAAGGTCTGCAGCCATGGAACATAATCGTCGCGACCTTTACGGTCAAGGCAGCGCGTGAGATGAAGGAACGGATTGGCAAGCTACTTGGGAACGGATTAGAGTCGAAACTTATACTGGGCACGTTCCATAGCATTGCGCGGCGCTACTTGGCGCGATACGGACATCTGATTGGGATTAAAAAGGACTTTGGCATTGCGGATACGGCGGATTCATTGGCGATTATAAAGAGGATTTGCAAGAGGCATCATCTCAACATCGATCCCAAGGTTGCGAGGTCTCGGATTAGTGGGACGAAAGCGAGGGCTGAGAAGGAGCACGAGGAGAACAAGTCTGGCGCGAAGACTGTGGATGCGCAGGAGTTTGAGCTTTGTTGTGCGGAGTATGAGGCTGCGTTGCAGAGATCGAACCTCTTGGATTACGACGACCTGCTTCTCCGATGTGTGGATCTGCTTCGAAACCACCCGTCTTGCGTGTCAAATGTGGAGGCAGTGCTGATTGACGAGTTCCAAGATACGAATATTGTTCAATTTGATCTCATGCGGTTATTTGCTGCAGAGAGGAAACGAATCACCATCGTGGGAGATCCGGATCAGAGTATATATGGGTTTCGAGCTGCCGAGATCAAGAACTACAGGCGGATGCTGCGTCAATATCCGGATACAGTTACGATTGCTCTAGAGGAGAATTATCGGTCGTCAGGCGCTATCTTGCATATGGCGTTGAGCATCATTCAGCAGGACGATTCCCGGGTGGCTAAATCACTTACAGCAACGCATATGGTTGGAACTAGACCCGTACTAAGACGGCTTGCGGGAGCTTATAAAGAGGCCGAATGGATTGTAACGGAGATTCAGAGGTGCATGGGAATGACTGGTGGTCTAATGGATTCGAACGACATTGCCATTCTTTTGCGGTCGGCCTCTCTCTCCCGTCTCATTGAGACCGCCTTGGGAAGAGCAGGTATAGCGTATCGAATGGTTGGTGGACTTCGATTTTATGACAGACTTGAGATCAAGACAATTCTGGACTATTTAAGGGTTATCAACCAGCCAGATAGCAATGATGCACTAGCTCGAATTATTAATACCCCTTCAAGAAGAATTGGCGATGCTACGATCAAATCATTGCTGGAGGAAGCGGACCAGGCCAAAATCACACTTTGGGCCTTGATTCTGGGAATAGTAAAGGACACACGAAAGCCAACTACGAAAATCCAGAAAGTGACGGAGCACGGGCTTACAAAATTGGTCGATATGGTTCTCACTGCGAGGAAGAAACTATCGGCTCCTGCCGAGGAACGAATCTCCACGGTCAAGCTTATCAACTTCGTACTGGAGAAGACGAACTATGAACAGTGGTTAGAAGAGCGCCAAGGGGATGCCCATAAAGCCCGTTGGGACAACGTGCAAGAACTCATAACACAAGCAAATGATTTTCAGGATCTCCTCTCGTGTGGCTATGAAGACGAGACCCTACCCGAGATTGATGGATTGATGCAAGAGGAAGATGAGGATCATCTGTCCAGGTTCCTTGCCAACGTGGCACTTGCATCATCAGAAGCTAGGGCGGAAGATGATGAAGGCGTGCCAACTGCTCAAGTCACAATATCAACTATCCATGCGGCGAAAGGACTCGAGTGGCCAGTGGTGTTTATCCCAGCTACCTACCAAGGCTCCATACCTCATTCTCGAGCAGAAGATACAAATGAGGAGCGACGACTATTATACGTTGCTATGACCAGGGCCAAGGCATTGCTATATATGAGTTATCCACTCAAAAATTCGCAAGGAGAGCAAACAATATTGTCACCTTTTCTGGCTCCGCCTGGAATAGCTCCGCTTATCGATATGAGAGGCCCTGCTCTAGGTTCATCGACGGTTCAATCCGTTTCGCAGATACTCAGACGATCGTGTCCATCCCCTGCATCCATTTCAGAATCGAGATCCTTTCTTCGAAGTTCAGAAGACGATCTCTTCCCGGTAGATGGCGAGGAGGATAGCGACAATGTAGAGTCAAGGTGGAGAAATGAGCATACGACAGGAAATCGAACACATATGATAGGGCAGCAGCCTCCCAAGCGTCGAAAGATAGAGCTTGACCGCTCGGTTAGTAATCCTGAGGAAAGATATGAATGCAGTTGGAAACCGTCCTATATAACCACAATGGATCGAGCGTCAAGCTTTACAAGCACTACCATTCCAGGGAAGACTGAATTTGTTAATGTCAGGGCAAATCTCCAAGTCCTGCAAGAGCAGTCTGTCAAAACTGCTGCTGCAACAATAGAGAAGGAGACTGTCTCGAGGAGACAACCTCCACAAAATCCGGCTGTGAAGAAGAAGGCAAAGGCTCTTGTAGGGCAAGGCACTTTATTTGGGTTTCTAGGAAAGCCGGAACCCGCGGAAGAACCCCCTCTTCCAAGTTTACGGGTGACGCTCTCAAATGAGATAAAGACCAATCCTTATGCCCAAGTTATGCCCAGCAGTTTCAGTCGACCTCGTCCAAACCCCGCTCAACAGGATGTAATTGGAATCGACCCTTCTCTCGCCAATCGCCGCATTGGTCCTTCAGCAGGTCACCGGCCATACCAGAAACTTCCTCTACAGCAGAAGCGAAATGATTACGTCTTTCTCTCAAGCCCACCGCAAAAACCAAAACCACCATTGCTAGAAGAAGATGTCGTCGCTGAAAAGCCACCGGGCTTGACTTCGAATCCTCCACTGCTACCCCTCATCCGTGCTGCGACAACATTTCATAGTACCACCGTTTCCGAGGTCGGAACATCCAAGAAGACATACGGAATCAACAGGAAAATGGATGGCTGGTCGAGTAAGAATCGGCAAGCTTTCCGTCCACCGACTATGAAACGGCCTGGTTGAGTTGTTTGGGTGCTGGCGTTATTGGATAATGGAGTTGACGTGAATGAGGGATGGATGTACATGGTATGCTTATACTGGCTATGATTGTTGGAATGATGCGCGAGGAGTTTCACTTGAATACTGTGTATGGGCATGACCTGGCATCGGCAAGGGTTATTGGAGGCTTTTTCTGTATGATTGTCTGCGCTTGATGATGCTGAATGCCCGCTGGTCGAGGTGATTGTTGAGCTATCCTAGATTGTGAATCTATGAACATCACAAGTCTATGAATGGTCTAGCAACTGGACTTTACTATAAAATCTACGTCTTCGAACCAGTTGCTCGTTCCTTTCCTTTCCTTTCCTCATCATCATCAAATCAACCTCGTATCTCAAAGCAACAATATCTCACAACAATATTCAACTCGCACACCTCAAAACACGAATCCCGATCAAAACATACTTCATCAAGCACCACCCAACATGTGTATGGAATACCGCAATATATTCTCTTGTGGGGATCAGGAGTTTCACCCAGAGTCCGTCATAGAATGCCGACTACGATTCGAAGGCAACTTGTGGCCCTCGAATTGTCCTCATTACGTATTGCACTTCAGGCATTTTCCTCACCCTTGTGAGGCGTGTCGCATCCTCGAGGAGATCGCTGCTAGACGTGCGGCAGAAGCGGAGGCAAGAAATGCATCCTATGATCATAAATGATTGCATTAGGAGTCTAAGTGTAGAGGACACCTAGACGAAGATATATACAGAGGTTCGCTTCGTACCAACTTATATCGCGTGACATATAACGTGACCACCCAAACTATATAACTGCGTAGCCATCTCCCAACTTAATACCTATTTCAAATGTTGACTAGTTCTATTGTATGCATTATCAGTCTTTACGCTTTTGTTTGTATATCTTTACATCTAACTTAATTCATAAGCTTTGCTATTAATCTTTGAGTGTCATATGATAATAAAGGACGAGCGTATTTCTGTATACGCCTTACGAAGTCTATTAAGTAATACTTTAAACTCATTTTTACACCTTATATACCATTTACTTATATATCTACTACCTCGTTAAATAGTCCTCTTGAATACCCTCAGAATATATCATCATATACTTCCGAATATCAACCCCTGCCACCGAGAACAACCCCGCCCCCCCACACAATTCCCCTCACCACACACTCTCCCACCTCCACCCCTCCCAGCACCCACTAAGCCAAATTATCGTTAACGAAATCAACATAGTTCCCCAATCTATTATAAACCCCAGCATATCCCGCCTCCGCACACCCCTGGCCCCAACTCACAAGCCCCACCAAAACACCCGTCGAGTCAATAATAGGTCCACCGGAATCCCCCGAGCACGAATCCTTCCCACCCGCCGCCAGACCAGCGCAGAACATGTTGGTCGTGACGTCCGCAGTGCCGTATTCGGACTGGCAAGAGGCGCGGGAGATAACGGGCACGTCAACTTTCCGTAGCGCTGCTGGGAGTGAGCTGGCACTCTCGCTTGTGGTTCCCCTATTGTAGCATCACGAGTTAGTCAATCAGCTACCTAGATAGGTATGTAGTTAAATATGCTTGCGAGCTAGCGAGAGAGCGAGCTTTGAATTGCTGACATGAAGGGAAGGGGGAAGGGGACATACCAGCCTGCGACTGTCAGCGTGGACCCGGTTGCTGGATCTTCACCTTGAGCGGGTAGAGTCGCGTAGCCGATGGTGCTGCTTGTCGGAATGGCGGTGCTTAGATGCCATACCGATACATCGTTATCTGGTACTCCGTCGCTGTTTGTTGTATAGTCTGGGTTGACAATGATAGATGATACGCTGACTTGAGTACCGCCAGAAGCCCATGTCTACACGATGATGATTATTAGCTAGTTGTTGCGAAAAGAGGCTTGGTAATTTAGCTTACGAGCGTTCCAGCGCGCACTTTGACACTTGATGCTGAGGTGTCCACTGAGCAATGACCGGCCGTGATGACCGTCTTGGAGTTCACCAAGACGCCACCGCAGAAGTGCGAGCCGCTTTGTGAGAGACTGACGATATAGGGAAATTCGCCCGACGTGGCTAAGGTTCCTCCCACAATGTCCGCACCACCACCTTCGCGACCCGAGAGCGCTGGAGCTGGGGCCGCCATAGAGAGGGCGGGTAACATTGCCAGTGCGAGTTTGAGTGCTGGTGCCATCTTGGATGCTTGTCCTGGTGCAACAGAAGAGGGTAATTGGAATGGCAGCTGGAGAGTAAGGGGAAACGAGTGGAACTACTAATCGGATTCTGGAGAGCAGCGAGGAAGAAAACTCGTTGAAGATATACATCTATATATACATAAACAAAATGGGTACTTACTTACTTAGCCTGTACTATACGAGCGACTACTTTCTTGACTCAAGAAAGCCAAGCAGTTCGGTGTCCTCGAATGGTAGTCCGGCCTCCTGAGGGTGTTGGCACTTGCCACTTCGCAGATAGCTATCACTTGGCTGCTTAATCTTTTTAATAGTCGCAATGGAACGCTGATTAGCCTTCTGAATATGAGTACGAGGGGGCGTGTGGATCGTTGCCCAGACTCTTGGCTTGCCTGCCTGAAATTCTCCCGCGTGATCGCCATTTTCAGTGCTGTCTAGCCGTTTGAATACAAACTGCTACAGAAATGATTTTTAATGCTCCGACTTGGATTTTTCTAATTGTTTTGCGGGAATATAATACAAATTTGGGTTCTTGATCGAGATATTAAATCGAGCAGGTTTACTCTATCAAACCCTTTTTTTAACAGAATCAGAGAGTTGCAAGTTCTAAGCTTTGCTGTCACACTGAAGTTCGCGACTAACGCTTCGCTAAACGCCCAGCCGAAAAGGGGGGCCGAAAGTAGAAGGCCAATGCAAGGTAAAAATCTTGGCAAAACTTACCTTAACTTAAGCATCTTTAATCCCCACCACAGAAAGAAAATACGACGTATATGCGATCAAGTGGCTCTGAGTCTCACGAAGTGCAAGCCACGATTGGAATCAATTACTCCTCAAATCCACCAATCGTGGAATTTAAATGCCCCCCACCCACATCGCATAGGTTTGGGATGCTCGGGAGTCGGACAACTCCTGCTTAACGACCTTCCTTACCCGTGGTTAGCTCCGGGACTTGATCCCTTGGTATTCCTCGATACCTTCTGTTTTCAGGTAGCATTAAGCAAGAGAACGCCTGTTGTGATTCGAATAATTAATCTCGTTCGATAAAGTTCCAGTGCGGGGTACTTTGAAAATCGGAAAGATGGGAGGCCGATGGATCGGCAGATGCTTGTTCCAGGTACGGTGCCATGCCATGCGACGTTGCAGGCAGATGTAAGGCTCGACGTCTCGACACCCGTGACTTGCCCAATAACGTACAAGGTAACCCAAGAATGCCTATAGTATGATTGGGTAACGGCTTGTACGTACACATGCGGTTTAGGATAATCTTCATTAGCAGAAGCCCAAAATGCAAAGAAAGAAAGCCCCTTTCTTGCTAAGCGAGGCATCGATTCAGCGAGCTAAGAGAAAGGGGGCAGACATATCTTGGTAAAAGTAAGCAAGCAACTAAAAACATATCAAGTATGCATTTAATTCGAAGAAGGATCTGCGATGAATCGGAGAGGAGAAGTACCTATCTGTTTTAAGGAACTTGATAACATCTTTACTGCACTTAATACCTTCCCCTCTATCACGCATGTAGACGCATCACTAATATGTTGCAAGAAAATGTATCTTCGAGATATAAACATGTTTTATTTACAAAAAACGAGGACTTTGCTTTGATTTAGAATAGTTATTTACTTAAGTTTGATAGCGTACATGTACCAAGGGTGAAACATAGGAGTTAAACAGTTCAGGCTTAAGAAAAAGTACAGTGTTTTATTACCCCGTACTCCCCTGCTACTCATCAAAATATGACTCATTTCCCATCCCATCCCATCCATTACTCACTACCTCCGGTAACAACCACGTTTATTTCCAAGTTTAAGAAACACGCAAGCAAACAAGCAAGCAAATTCCCCACGTCTCGGACCTTGCAATACTGATTGATTCCTCGCTCTCCCCATCCTCGCCTTCTTTGTGACACGTCCGACCTTGTACATTTCTCCCCTCTTCCCCATGGATACGAATACCAAGCTCCTTCATCTCTATACACCCACCTCCGCATCCGGATCCAGGGCCTCTGCTCCACTAAGTCTTGTGCGAGTTAAAGGTTGTGAGTTCCTCGCCAGATCCGACGTCTTCGCGATGCGCTATTCTCTTGCATACTACTATACCGTGCCGCTCTTCACTTGCAGGTTAGGGTAGGCGAGGATACAATACGGGTGCTGAGTGAGAAAAGAGTAGAGTAGAGATGGTAAGTCTCTACTCAAGAAGATGGGAATTGGAGAGAGTTAGTGTGAAGGAAACCTGGGGGTAAGATCATACCGGAGAGGGAATATGATATCAAAAAACAATCAGCGGCAAAGGAGAATCAATAGAAGAACATCCAAATGGAGAAGTAATAATAATGTATATTCACTAGAATACATATGTATATTCTGCCACAACACCACCGCCACCAATAATCAAGCAGAAACCTCAGGGGGAGAGGGATAAGACTGAGTGACTCCGCGCTCCGCATCTGCACCCGACACACCATCTTCCGCCCCCACAAACGTATCCCCCATAACCATAACCTCCCGATCCCTCAGCCCGCGCATCAGTTCCAGAAACTGACTATTCTGGAACTTGGCACTACTATCATGCTGCACACTATTCAGCAGTTGTCCCGCTGTCCGTGCCAAAGCGTCCGGATCCGTGTCTTCTTGCCGCGGCTCGCGCTCTGGCGATGAGGGGTTGTGGATCTGGTCTGCACCGATGGGAGCTTGCTGGGATAGAACGTCGGAGTCGCGCGAGAGGAGGCGCGTAGCGGACTCGTTGATTAGGATGTCTTGGCCTAGGTCGGCACTTTGCTCTTGGTCTTGTCCCTGCTCCTGTGTGTTATTCTGGACCATCTCAGGATCTTGTCTAAGCACCCCTTCATTTCTAGCAGCTTCTTCAAACGCCCGCGCGAATGCTTCGTCGTCGAAGGCTTCAGGTTGTTTTTCTATTGACATTGAGGCTTGGGATTGTGGTGTGAAGGACTGGGCGTTGTAGTTCATGCCCATTTGCCGCATAGGTGAATATTGGAAGGGTGATGACTGATGGGTTGGTGTTGGTATTTGATTATTCTGCCGCGCAAACTCTTGGTGCCACCCTCCTGCATCTTGCTGTTGGGGCGTAAACAGTTGGTTTAATTGTTGGGGTGGAGGCGAGATGTTCAGTCGTTGAAAGTCTGATGCCCATCCTGAAGGTCCGGGCTGTTGTAGTTGAGGTGGAGGATGAGCATGTGAGAATGCTCCTGGATGGAAGGGTTGGGGCTCTGGGGAGAAGTGCCCGGCTTGAAAAGCATCGAATTCGCGGTTTGCGAGTGCTGCAGATGGACCTGGACTCGATCTAAACCCCTAAGACATGTTGGCCGTATTCAATATATAGATTGTGGGAGGGAAGTATACTTGAGAAGGCGATGGTCTACTCAGTAGTCTGTCCTGCTGTAACGTCCGATCGACGGTGCTGTGTTTCTGGAAGCTCTGCAAGGCGTTTGACGGCCCACACATATCATCCGCCATGGCAGAAACGAGGCGGTATTAGGAGTTGAGAAGCAGAGTCAAACAAGGACGTTGTGAGGTGTTTATGTTGACGGTGGGTGCTTTGTCCAGATACCCAGGTAGGCCGAGGTTGTTCTTGAACGCCGAGTCTTTACTGCATCGTTGATTGACTGGAGAGAATGGAATATCCAAAAAGGGGGACTTCGGCTTGAGTTGTCTAATTCGTGTCTTTATGCAGCTATTGAAAACAAAAGAACAATACACAAGTTAGCAAAGGAAAGTGTTGGCAATACTGTATAGTATCGTATCGTAGTTTGGATGAAAGATGGACTCCCCGCTAAAAGGTGGCGGTTGGTGGACTTGACAAAGCACGAGCCACTCCACTCACTCGCTCACTTTCAGCCTTCCCCGCAACAAAGTTCTTCCGTGCCGACCCATTCGACTTCTTGAGCTTGAGACAGCACAGCCTGGCCACAAGAACAGAAAGAGTTGTCCTTTACTCTTGATATCTACATCTTCCTCCTCCACATCTTGACCACAACTCTCACTCCGGGTCAAGATGACACAAGTTATCAACAATTCGGGTCATGATGACATGATTGTAAGCTTTCCTTCAAGCAATTGCTCCCTTACCGTCGCGGCGCAAACAACAAACACTACATAAACGTGAACTAACGGACTCCTCCCAGCACGATGCAGTCCTCGATTACTACGGCCGACGCCTCGCAACCTGCTCCTCCGACAAAACCGTCAAGATCTTCGAGGTAGAAGGCGATTCGCACCGTCTGACCGAAACACTCAAAGGGTACAACCCTCCCCATCCCCCTATACACATTCCCTCCTTTCCCCCCTCCCTCACTCACCGCCTCCGCCCATCAACACCCCAACTAACTCCCACCCCCAGCCATGAAGGAGCAATATGGTCCATCTCCTGGGCACACCCCAAATACGGCAACATCCTCGCCTCGGCCTCGTACGACGGCACCGTTTTCATCTGGCGAGAAACGCCCCCCTCAGGCTTCACTCGAATCTTCGACTTCGCACTGCACACCGCATCCGTAAACATAATCTCCTGGGCGCCCCACGAATCCGGCTGTCTGCTCGCGTGCGCGTCGTCCGACGGCAACGTCAGCGTGCTAGAATTCAAAGACAATTCCATGGACCACGTGCTCTTCCACGCGCACGGCGTCGGCGTGAACAGCGTCTCCTGGGCGCCGAGCACGCAGGCAGGTAGTCTGGTGAGCGCCGGCGGTAGTGGGAAGGGTGGGGAGCGGAGGTTCGTTACGGGGGGGAGTGATAACCTGGTAAAGATTTGGGGATTCGATGTAGCGTCGCAGTCGTATAAACAGGAAGGCGCGCCGTTGACGGGCCATACGGATTGGGTGCGCGATGTGGCGTGGTCGCCTACCGTGCTGCAGAAAAGCTACATTGCGTCTGCGAGTCAGGATAAGACGGTGCGCATCTGGACCAGCGATCCCAGTCAGCCGGGCGTGTGGGAGAGCAAGGTTTTGTCCTTTGAGGTTGTGCTGTGGAGGGTGAGTTGGAGTTTGAGCGGGAATGTGTTGGCGGTTAGTGGGGGCGATAACAAGGTTAGTTTATGGAAGGAGAATCTGAAGGGGGAGTGGGAATGTGTTAAGAGTATCGAGGAATAGGTGCTAGGAGAGTTCATTATGGCGTTGTGGGAAACATAAGAGAAAAGCATGGCGTGTAGCTATACCATCACAATCAATGAGAAACCCTTACCCAAAGATTCTGTGCAAGGCATTTGATCATAGAGTCTTGCTCCAAGTGGCTACTTAATAAGGTAAGTCTCCATTAATGACCAAATCTAAGTACCTTCGTTTTCCGAATTTTCCTTTCTCTATTTTACATATTCGCCCGGATAAAAAGCAAAAAACGCCCAATGAATGCAGATGGGTGTTCTTAAGTTGCTGTATGCAGTGCAAAGTCAAGGAAATGCTGATATGTTACGGATATAAGGGGATAAAGGGTATCTTCCCAAGCAGCCGAACGCCGAAGGAAAGCTTCCATGTGGTCTTGTGTTGTGGGGGCAAGAATTTCCCAACTCATTTTGGGACTTCGTCGAAGAAGGCAATGGTGTTGTCCCCGGGGGCCGTTGCATTGCTGTCAACAACCATGTCAGCAGTAATACCAGCAGCGTTGCGCTCGATGTTCCACCAAATGAAGGGACCTGATGCCGTGGAGTCATCCCTCGGGTCAGCAAATGCATCCCACCATCTGCCGACAATGATCTTACCACCAGGCAGAACACACCCTTCGTAGCAGAAGAGTTGCTCCGGATTGTAATCGCCGTTGGAGTCGGTATAGAACTTCATGAGGACCATACGCTGGAAGCCGTGGAGGCCTTGCTGTTGAGGGAGAGCGTGCAAGCGGCCGTAGAAATGCGCGGGTTTGGAACCGCTGACCTGGCCGTAGAAGGTGAGAATTGGGGGTAGCTTCGCAGATTTAGTCTTGCGGGGAGAGCGGCGGCTTGATGGATTGACCGGAGCATTGGTATCGACAAATGGGTTGCTGCGGAGCATACGTTCCCACATTACCGGCCAGCAACTAGAGGGGAATTTGGACTCGTCGAAATGAATCTCAAGCTCCTATGAGATATTGTCAGCACTCGATCCGAGGGTAGAAAGAGGATACATACCGGAAAGTTTTCACCAGGGTCCACCGAATCGGAGTAAATGTGGCTGGGCGCATTCTTA
This sequence comes from Lachnellula hyalina, assembly GCF_007821495.1. Classification (NCBI taxonomy): domain Eukaryota; kingdom Fungi; phylum Ascomycota; class Leotiomycetes; order Helotiales; family Lachnaceae; genus Lachnellula; species Lachnellula hyalina. Next base: position 237,986 of record NW_022157141.1, on the reverse strand, counting down.
TCCGTCCTCAGAGCCCACACATCTCGGTTGTCCATAAAGGCTTTATGTTGGGTGAGTAGTTGTCATGAGTGCTTGGGGCTAGGTTTGACTTACTGTGAGCACCCTTCCAAAATCGGCCCAGTGGCTGAGTACCAGCCTCAATCAAACCAACCCACGGTTGCACATACTGATCTGGTTCCAACAAGGCGTAATCATTCGCAATGATGCCCTCGCCGCGACTCGACTTGAAGTGGAATTTGAAGAAATTAATTGTGTGCAACAGCCAGCGAACATTTATATCCTGCAAGACCTTGCCGACAAAGATGGGTTGCGCCTTTGCGGTTGAATATGCGTGCATCTGTGAGACATCAAAATGGGTAACCCTATTGTTGCAATAGCCCGGGTGGAGGGATATCGGTGTGAGGGCCAACTGGATAACATAGACCAAGCTGCCCGGCTTATTGGCTGTGATCACCTTGCTAGCACCCGACTTGCAATTTAGAGCACCTTCGGTATTCAAAACCGAATCGATAATATCGACGAACTTACCATCGCCCTTATTCGTAATCATGCTACGGATGAAGCGTAGGTTCAGACCATCAACTATCACATTCCCGTTGCTGTCACGGACCTTTCGGGCATCGGACTCTGTTCTTCTTGTTAGAGTGTTCTATATTTTGTGGAGGATTGAAAATAATCCTGTGCGACGGGAAACCTACCGATAATCAGGGTTCTCAGCATCTCCAGGCAGTCATTCTGGTTCTTTTGTTGGATCCCACGGATCTCATTGGTAATAGTAGCTCCGTACCTCCCTAGGTCGAAGCAGGTCCACAGCCCGGAGACGGAGCATCTGAAACGATACTTTTTGGCCACCTCTCGAGTAGTAGACCCTGGGATCCTGTCAAAGGTTTGCTCGAATCGTTCACGCCAGACAGTATCAGTGATGGAAGCTGCTGAACTGCGACAAATTTCGGAGTACCTTGCAACGTCGCGCGCGGTTGGAAGGTAGCAAGATATGTGCTGGTGAATCTGGAGGAAGAATGGAGGTCAGTGAGGCCTTGGAAGGATCTGGAAGAGTGATAGCAGGTTGAGGGCACAAAGTGGATGGTTGTCCTTGAGCAGAAGCTTGTTTGCTAAAAGGAGTAGAACCTGTTTGGTTGGATCATCTCAATCACAAGCCTCACGCTAGACGAATCAAGATCAGGAAATCTAAAGTGAGGAACAGAACGATCGCAGAGAAAAAAAGATTTGGGACCTGGAAAGGACGATTGGGAGAAAGAGAACATACCTCAACTGGAAAGTCTTTGAAAAGCTTGCCGCTATAACTAGTGGCAACTGACTTATAAGCATGTTCGTCGGCCCCATCCTGAGGGGTAGTATCCTCAACAGCTACCTCTTCAGTAATGATCTGGTCAGCAACAGACCCATCATCAATGAACTCGCTCTGCGAAGACTCCACATGGCTTGCGACAATTATATACTCGCCCGTAGCATCGGAAAGATCATCATCATTATCATCATCATCGTCGTCGTCGACAAAGCTCTGCTGGGGAGTCGGAATTTGGATGATCTTGGAGCTGCGAATAGCTGGCTCCTTCCAGGTACTATTCTGGCTACGAGAGAGTCGCTGGGTATACGTAGCCACAGATTTTGACTTGGAATTGCGTTTCATGTTGATGTGAGGAGAAGTGTTGAATCTGCATTAAGAGAAGTAATGGCTAATCGATATCCAGGAGTAAGGCGCGATGCTAGAGAATGATCAGCATGTGGACAATAGCACAAGGGAGAGGGTAGACTTACTGATATCCAATTACCGGGTGCTTGTTGTTCTGAAGGCGTTGCCCGAGACCAAGAACAAAGAGGTTTCGCGGAGTGGATCGGCACGGTGAATGGCAAGTGCAGGGCAATTGAATTCTTGGTGGCAGTGGTGGTTGTGAGAAGCACAGAGCAAGTCTTAAGAGTTGGGTGAGAGACAGGGAGAGAGAATGCAAAGGTCGTGGTGGCGGCGGCGGTGTTGATTGAAAGGTGGTGGGTAGCAGCAGTGAATAAGACAGTCGATGAGCTTCAACGTCAAACACAAGCACGCGAACGAACGAACGTCCGCTTTTGCAAATGCCACCCTGGTGAATCACACCAAGTCTTCTAGTAGGGTGACTGGACGGCTATGCAATCTGTCATATGCCTACATTCCCTTGCACATTGACCCTTGGTGATGCCACTTCCGCAATGAAGACCTGGGTCTAGGACGGATCAAACAGAAGCATAGGTATGGCAAAGGAGTTCGCAAAGCACAACGCAATCATCAATTATTTTGAATTAAACGCATTTTGGGCAATGCTGGGTTTGCAGGTTGAAGATGTGGTGGGGTTGTGGTTTTGAAGTGATGCTCAAGGAAGGTGCACCCCGCAAGACTGACAAAAGCAAACAACTGGAAGGTTGGAAGGGCTCAACCCAACACCACGACAATGGAAAGTCCAGATATGCAAGAGGAATAAAGTAGCGCTAGATACTTCTAATCATACAAACAACATGCGAAAATGACTTTATAACACTTGCAGGTCTTGAAACTCTGGATGATGCCACGTGACACATGACAATTGAAAGCCATACATCTGGAGCGCCGAGAAGGTGTGCAACTCAATAATTTTGAGGACTATATATACTGCTTCATAAATAGTGGACAAAGAAATTTCCCTGCAAGCTCGTTGAAAGCAATCAGAGATCCGTAGAGAAAACAAATAATCGGCTACAAAGCTTGTGCAATCAACTGTGGCTTCGACGGCGACTTCCAATCAACAGCACTTGCTCGACTTGAGACCATGGAGGTGACTAATCGTTCCTCTGATTTCCTAGAAAAAAACCCCCAGATCTCTTCCACGATGCTAATAAAGATACTGAAAGCTCATTCAAGACGACAATTCACATACAATGCATTGCAAAGCACAAGTTCGATCCTTCATCCCTCCGATCTCTTAACACAAACCCTTCAATACAGCTCTGAGAAATCTGCGTTATATATCTTAAAATGTGTAAGAGAGAACAGAGTCTCGACGTTGAAAACAATCAAACTACCAATTACCGTAGGTTGACAAACAAGATATGGATTTGAGCTCCGGAGAATCTGTGAAGTGTGAGTTCAATCACTCCTTTTACATGACAGGGTCAAATAGGAGCGGTCAGGTCGTTTAATATCCGTTGATCTCCACCGATTCTAACGGCTTACTTGAGTTGAAAAAGGCGTGGAAATGTTGTTGGGTTTTGTCACATGCTTGCTCCTCGACTGGCACGTGCAACCCGCTCCCTTAAGAATCTCTCGCAGTGTGGTTGATAAGATCTCCATCTTAAAATCAGTGCACCGTTTATATATCTTCAAATACGATAAAATTGGATCTGTTTCTGCTTTGTCTTCTGTTTAAGTAAGACGACGAGGGGAAAACGTACACTACTATTTACCTTCGCCATCGACCCCTGAGTGCTTAGCGACTACTGTACGCGTCTAAAACCAGGAGGCGAAGGACTAACTATCCGATCTTCAATAAAATCCTAAAAAATGTTCGAGTATATTTAGTGCTTTCAACAACTACCTAAGTTATAACATCTAGTCTGTTTGAGGATAGTTAAACATGCCCACTACGAGTAAGTAGAGAGGTGAGGAATGTCAATCAAAGCATACTTCGTAAACAATACGAATTACCAATTGGATATATCGCGTAGCGTTAAAAACGGCAGATATTAGACAATATACTCCTTAATCGTGCCTGCCTAGATTTACAGATTTATACGAGGGACCTTCCCTTGCAACCTCCATGCACCCTAGCCCAGCACCAGCCAAGTCTCTAGCGAAGGAAAAGGGGCTGCGGATTTAACTATCACGACACTTATAAAGATCCAGATATCAAAACCATCCATCGATCAAGTAAAATCCATCAAACACTATATCAAATCACAAATTACGCAAATTATACCCGCTCCCTGCCTAACTTCCTTAAATTGAATCATCCTCAATTCTCAGCCCAGCCCAGTCCGTAACAATCCGTCACCTCATATCACCTTACCCACCTCGCTAAACAACCAGCAGGCAACAATGACTCCCTTCCCATCCCCCCATGACTCACCCTACCCACCACCCCATCCATCCCCCAATCCCAAACTTTGCACCCAGAGCAAACACCCAGTCCATCAAAACCTATAAATACCCCCCTCCTCCCCCCCTTTCCCAACTTTCCCTCCCCAGCTTCCTTTGCCACTCCGGCTTAGATCAAATGTAGTATCTGTTCTGCCCAGCTTAATCCCTGGCGCTGGCCCCCCACAATAGGGTCACCGTATATCTCTTGCGGATTATTCTTATTTTTTGATCAAAGGGTGCCCGCGTGTTCTGTGCTTGCATGGAGCGTGGGCTGTCCTACTGTGTCCCTGGTACTTTCACTGCTTCCAGGTGATGCGATGCGATGTGGTTGGCTTTTCATTGCAGGCCTTGAGTTTGGCGGGGCTGTGAAGAAGAGTGTGCTGGGGAGGAGACTTGAGAGGGGGGATGGGTTGGGAAGGGGATGGATGGATTGAAGACGTCACGGGGTTTAAGAGCGGAAATTTATAAATATATTTCTTTTTCTTTCTTGGGGGGTTTACGGGAAACCTTTCTGTAAATCTAACCTTGAAAATCATGAACCTTCTCCAATAACTACACATCTTCTTCCACGTCTATTCCAGCTTCCCTCCATGCGCCTTCATCACAGTATCAAGATTCTGCTGAATAAACATGGCACACATATCCTCTACCGATGAGGCATGAGCGTTATGCGCACGCTTTCGGACCTCGACAACATTCTCTAAGTTGATGAGCATTCTACCAGCTGCCAAAATCTTGTCCTCTACCTGCGACGCCAAGGCAGACATCAACCAACAATCAGCCCCCTTGTGAAGATCCAGTAGCAAGTCAAGCTTTACTTTCTTCTCGGCTGCGCTGTCGCTCTCTACGACCTGCATCTTGGGCCAATCAATCACATCTCCGTAGGCGTATTTAAACATGTTTGAAAGGGTGTGGTATGATAGAAAATCGTCAGGATCGGTGTCATTGTCGTAGTCTATAACCTTCTCGACTTTGAAGTTGCCATTAAACTGATGATAGCACTTTGGAGACGCGGCAGCTAAGATGATGCGATGTCCTTTGATCTCCCGGCCTTCTGTACGGTATGTGATATCTACCTGGTACCCCTGCTCCAGTAGATTCCTCAATGAGCCTCCCAGGGAATAGCCCTGGTGAAGAGTTGGACAAGTGACCGTTGGATGGATGATTGACCTGCATCCTAATACCCGTAGCAATTTTACATAGCGCGCGAGACCTGGTCTAACTGCCTTGATTAGTCCAGCATCGCAAGAGCTATGCAGGACCAGTTCTGTAATTGATTGCCAGGACGAATTTAAATCCTCTAACGGCGTGCTATCATGATCCAACGAACTGGTATTCAACCACACAGCATTGTTCTGGAGTTTGAAAGTGGCTGGTTTGGTGTCAAGTCGGTCTTGCAGATACTCATAGGTGCGATGAAGGTCGGCTAGAAAACTTGGAACTTCACTCTGGTGTAAGTTGCTCGCAAATTCCTTCATGTATACCAGGTGTCGCCACACCATGTCTGTCGTTGGGCGACCGTCACCAGACATCTTGGCCAGAACTGATGGTGTTGGTAGCTGGTGGGCAAACGAAGTCTGACTCCAACAAACAGGAATGTGATCATACGAAATAATCTCTGCGAGACTTAGGATTGGCTTTTGAGTAGCTATAGATTCCATGGTATTTCTTCGATACTGAGATTCGCTTTGAAAGCTAGTGAAAGAGCCGAAAAGACGTTCTTGTGAGATAGCAGCCCAATCATTAGCAGTGAAGTTCTGAGTGCCAGAATTAGGGGTAGTCAATGGATGCAAGACCGTCTGGATGTCTTGACTTAGGTGCTGGTCATTGGATGGTGTTGTAGACCTAAGCCTGAAGCTCATAACTTTCAGACATTGGAGGTAATCTGAAGCATTAATGACCCCTGCTACCCAGCGACGAAGGCCCACTTCCAGCCAAAACGTTCTATAGGTTTTCAGCTTTTCAGAAATGAATCTGGATTCGTCTTGATATCTGAAAGCCGCTGCAAAAACTGCATCACCGTGGTCATACAACTCGCTTGGAACTCTCAACATGCCATCCCCATCGACTGCAATCTTGCTAAGCCGTGAAACCTGTAGCGCACGGCCCTGCAGGGAGCTGGTTGAAAGGGCAGAAATCAGGGGCTGAAAATACATCCAGTTGGCGTCATCAAGATTTGCGGGCAACGGTAGAACATGTTTCAAGAGGGCGTCCTCCGTGGTACGCTTCGTGATGCCCATCTGGGTCAGGCATTGGAAATTGGTCCGCTCTTTCGAAAAGTCCGGGTGAATGAAGCGATACCGGTCCTTCATCCACGGCACCAACAGATTATGGTTGACAGCCATTGTCGAGTTCTTGACGGATATGAACTCCTCTTTCGGAGAGTCTTGGAACCTCGGCCATACTGGAATCGATTTCAAAAGATCCATGATGCCCGAAACTTGCTCTGATGTCTTATTTGGCTCTAGCTGTGCAACATGGGCTACAATGAGACGTTGAAGTACCTAGATATTCCACAGCATATCAGAACATATCTACTTTTGAGATATTGAGATAGAAGAGGGGTAGAGGAAAACATATTCAGATTAAATATTACGCTTACCTTGAGGTTTGAGACATCCAGGTTGGCCAGGATGAAGGCTTCAAGTTGAAGATTTCTTGCTTCAGCAAGCAGTTGTAGTGCCCTAATAAGACGAATGAAGGAAACTTTTTTGTTGAACGACGATTCTGTACCCGCGAGAGACTTTGGCATGAACTTGGGGCAGAAGCGATAAAGTCCAGGAATGCTATCACAAAGCTTTTGATGCTCCTTAATAGAAGATTCAACAACTGCTGGCAACCTCTGGAACTCTCCGGGCGTGGCGTACAACTCTGAGCCATTAAGCAACGCTCGAAAGATTTTAGCATCGTAATTTGCGATATCTAGTGATGTGTCAATTGTTTTACCCTCCACAACCTTATTCTCAACGGCCTTCCGAGATTCCCACAAGGCCCAAAATTTGATGAGCCATGAGTCCCCAGCTGCATCTGGGACGATTACCATAGATTGCAACTCCAATAGCTTCTTCATATGGCCAAGTTCCAATGTGACCAAGTTGAACTTCCCATTTTTCAAAACTCGCTCAAGTTTCTGACCGACTTTTGAACTTACCAAACACGTTGAGGCAAACTCAAAAATCTTTAGCTCCTCATCAGAAGCCACATAGTAGAAACTGAACGATTGTGTAGCCTGGGTGTGTATAAGCTTTAGTGAAGCCAAACTGCCATTTGCGAGAGGTATAATGTGACAGCCATCCAAGTCTTTGAGGTCTGCATCAGCAGGAAGTAGTTGATCTACTAGCACTTCCCAGGTGCGCGGATTTGCATTCATCTCTTTCAGAAGACAGGCATTTGCACGAGCTGATTTCAGAAGCTGCCGCAGCGTTGAGCCTGTGATGGAGTTCACTTTGGAATTAGGTAGTGCTTTGAGACGTTTCGCAACGCCTGCTGGAACATGGCGGACCAGATTCACTCCCAACGACATAAGGAAAGGTGCAAGTACTTCTGAAGATCCTTTTGGGAGGAAGTCAAACACGGCTTGCTTCAAGTCGAATAATTGTGCTGCGCGTCGTTGAGAGAGTGTCGAAACTGGGTAAGCTTTAGGAAAGAGTCGTTGAGAGCTTGAGGATAGTTGATCCCAGAAGGACTCAAAAAGTAGCTCTGCACAGCTTCTCTTGGGTGGCTCCTCTTGAGGCCAAAAATTGAAGACTTCCTGTCGGATCTGCTGTCCAATATCGTCAAGGAATGATAGATAAAGCTTTGGCAATGCATCTTGGAGGAGCCACCGGTTCCATTCAGCTCCGTGTGACTCTGCTCCGTGTTTGTCGATTTCGATGGATTGCCTATCACCAGAGAGAAAGAATGTTGCGTGAACATGCACAGGAAGATCCGAAGATATTGGTAGTGGGAGTGTGTTGAAAATGCGTCGTTCCAGGGGCTGTAAGGGCATAGGCATTGTAGCTTCACCCGGTTTGCAAGAAAGCAAAGCAGCAAACCCGCATTCAACATTCTTCATGGTTCTCTTAGAGGTTTTTGGAAGACGGTCGACTTCGGGGAGCAAGTCCTCAATGCACACCCACCATCTGTCTATACCAGCAACAGCAGGAAACCCGTTCTTCGTGAATTTGCATGTTACCGGCTCAGAGAACGACTTCGCATCATCATCCACTGTGGCTAGTCGAGTAATAGACCATCCTGAATCATGGTCATCCTGAATCTTGAAATCAATAGACTTGATTCGTCTCAAAAACAAGAGGGAGACACGGGCCTCATCAAAGTAATTGTTCATAAGCCGGCGGACCTCGCTAATGTTCAAGTCTTTACTGTTTGTTTTCAGAATGGACTTTGCTTTGCCAGCCCGAAGTGGGAAACGGAAGATCGTCCCTGGATAGTTGTCTTGGCTTTGGTCATAGCCCCATAGATCCTGGAATGGAGCAAGCTGGTCGCCGCAAGCCTCCCTCAGTTTGGATAACTCGAGTTTAACACCCGGCTTGCGCTTTCCCTTGATCTGATTCTTCGGTAAAACCTCTTGCTGTGGACTGAATAAATTATTAGTAAATAAAAAGCAGGAAGTGAGTAATACTTACTCGAGGATAAGTAAAAATCTTCCGGACAAGATCATAGGAACATCAGTCCAATGATACATGGTCTGAGAACCACGTCCAAATTGGCCAATTTTCTCTTTATCTTGAGCTTTACTACCTTCGCCAACGTTTTTGAATCCTTTGAAATCATTGTCGCTGAAAACTAGAGACATATTAGTTATTTCTTGCAGAGATGCTAGATAATAAAAAACTACTTACCTCCATTGTTATGCACGAGAAATGCCGGTCCTTGGAAAATGTCCATTTTGGGAGTGAGCAGATTCTTGCAAGCATGACTTCTCGGATCTAATAGCCAGCTGACTTCTGAAGCTCCCTGCACATCATCCGCGTTTGCAAGATACTCTCTGAAGGTTGTCTCCACAGGGTATCGATCCAAAGTATCTGAGATGCGGCTTGTAACACTCTCCTGCTGGTCGAACTCATCTTCGTCATCAACATCTTCAATCTCCAGCATGCCCTTGACCAGTCGCGCGCTCAAGCTCTCAATCTGGAGGGCAACTATCACGTTCATGGGGATATGTTCGTGAGTAAGGTTAACTTTTTCCTTGGGCTTTAGAAGACCAAGATCATCGTAGTTGATGTCATGGATTGGCTGAAGAACACGGAATTTATCGACGACTTTTAAGCTTGTAAGAGACGCTCTAGGAAACTTGCAAGCAAAATTTAGGACCTCAATTGCAACAGCAAGATCTGCATCGTCAAGGATCTGCTTCGACTCTAATATAGTCTGGATTTGGAACAGATCAGGGAGCTGCAGTTTGTCTCGAACCCCAATATTGCGTAGTAGTTCTTCATGGGCTTTCCAGAAGTTGCGGTCAACGTTTGCCAGATATGGCTGCAGACGCTCGTACCCCGGAATCGAGTGTTTTGAGGGACGAAAGGCTTGTGACGGCAGAATGAACGAGCCATTGGTATCGAAGACGCACTCGAAATTCTTCAAATCTTTCACCAACTGCCCTGTAAGCTTGCTCTGGGAAATGTAAGTAAGGACTGCGTCGACAATACTCTTATCCTTCTCGGTAATACCGTGCTTCAACTGAAACATCAGAATTTGACTCGACAGGGTGTTTTCCCAGCCAAGTCGCTCTTGCCACTCTTTTGAAATAGATATATCAAGAATTGGAACTTGAGAGTTGACCAGCCTTCGATCTCTAGGGCTTCGACACTCATTAGAGGCCAATAGTGAATGAGTACCATTCAAGTCGACAGCTGGAAGCCACTTGAGATGGCGCAGTTGTGAGTACTCCTGATTATTCGGCGAAGACATCCAGGCGAATTGTGATCTCAATAATTTGTGGGCGCGCGGCCGAATTTCCTCGAATGGGTGTTTGGAGCCTGCGTAACAGTTGATTCGGTGTTGAACAACGTCTTTATCCACTGCGATCTTTAAGCCACAACCTTTCAAAGCGACTTTGAATTTTTCAAAGAATTTCTTTTTCGGAACTATTGCCTCGTCGTGGAAACATAATTCTGTCAGTTCCAGCATTGACGGATCGATAAGCTCTCTAGCGCAAGCAAAGTCCGAGGTTTCTTTTCCGTCTAGTTTCGTTACAGGAACTATCGGGAGTGCCTGAAGCTTCTTTTGGGTCGCGAGCGACAAGCAAGAAAAGTATCGAAGAATGAACTCTGACAGTTGCTCCTTGCTAGAGGGACTCCAGTCAATCAACTTCTGGCTCGACCAGTGTGGAATGAGGTGGTTCTGAATTAGTTCAACGGTGTTGTGGCACGTTAGCCCAAAAGTTTGGAGCAATTGATGCGACGAAGTTGACTCTTGGGCAACTATGAACTGAATTCCTGCAATTTCCGGGACAGGGGTGACACCATCAACGAGTCCGAACGACTCTTTGCAAGCATTCAAGTTAACCCATGTCAATATAGATTCCCTGCAATCTATTAGTTAAAGCCAACTAGAACGAGAAGAGGGTTACTAACATTCTGTTATTCTGAAGGGTCCATGACACCCTTTGGAAGATTTTCAGCGTTCGCAAAACGCCGAAGACGGTTTCACGTTCCGCGGAAGTCAGTACTTTGCACAAGTCGGACACAATTAGCTTTGCAATCCAATGTCTATCTTTGTCTGTGACACCATCAAGCATAGGAGACGTTTGATGCAGCCATTGCAAGAAAGAAACTAAGCTGCTGCCATCTTCGATAAAAAGCGCTGACTTGGCATTTGGGTTTCGCAACAGAAGCGACACAGATTTGGGGACAAGTCCGGCTGGTCTGGTGTCCAGAAGCGGCAGTGGCTTTGTTAACGACTCTGAATCAAACTTGCGCATCAGATCTCCTGATTCCCCGGCAGGAGAGAGATATACTTGCCCGGCTGATGCTTCGGGTTTTATCTTCCGATGACGACCATTGCTCAAAGGAAGTAGCCACAGGCAAGATACCTTGGTGTCAAAAATATCAATGTCACGCTGTGATATCCAAGTCCACACTTTGGAAACAAAAGTTGCAGCTTCCTGTGTCAGAACTAGCGCATCTTGATCTTGTGGCAGATCTCGGAAAATCGTACTCTTACAATAGGCCCCCAAAGAATTCGCCGAGTGAAAGCAAATAGAAGGATGAATGCTTAAGTTCTCGCAGCCTTGCTTCAAGAAAAGCTGAGCTGTTTCTGAGAACTTTTCAAGGTCGAGATTTCGGGATTCTTGGAGCTTGAAAAGAGACTTTTCAAGGTCATCTCTATGAATGAAAGTAATGCCATCATCAATAGAATGGTGGCTTCCGTCCATATACGGAAACAACTCAAGTCCCCCATAGTCGTTGAAGCCTGGCTCCGCCAAGAGATACTCAGCGATTCGTTGCTTGGTCCCGTTACTCCATAGCTTAACGTTGTCGCCCACGACCCTCAAAAAATGACAGAGGCTTTCGGGTCCCAATATTCTCCCGTTGAATAGGCGCTGAGCTTCTTGCTGTAGTTGTTCCGGGACGTATACAACTGGCGCTCCTGCTTCCCGGAGAGCTTCGCTTAAAGCCGCATCGCCAATCCCCGTGTAAAGCAGGCCCTCCTTTGAAGATACATAGCCGACATTGGAAGGCCAAAGGGGCAATGACTCTGTTTCAATGACCGAGAGAACATCTTCAAGAGAATTACTCAGATGTTCTCGGGTACCATCAATATTTTGAGGCCATCTGTCAAATGCTGGCTGGTCAGGGTGCAAAACTGCCAAATAGTTTAGAACCCGAGTCCAGGCAAAAGGAACCAAATGTTTGAACAAAAAGAAATTCCATTTTCCCGGATCTTCATCCTGGATACCTCGATCGCTCCAGTGGTGAAGTCGTGTACGATCTGGCGACAGACTGAACATCCCGTGAATGTGTACAGGCTGCCTACTCTCAATTGGTAGCGGCAAGACGGTAAATAGTGACCCATTGACAGTTCTGGTGGGCTCAGTCTACGAAGATGTCAGTAGAAGGACCACTGTATGAGTCCTGGAATCGACTTACCAGAAGAGGAGACGCAACTGCCACCCAAGGTAGCAGATTCTGAGTCGCTGCCCAATCGCGAAGACTTCCATCTATTGAACCACCGTTAATGCAATGATGAACAATGAAGGCACTTTGTTTTGACTCTGTTGCGCTCTTGGTCTTGATAGATGCTTGAAACGAAAGGTCGAAAGAATAGTTCGGGTCTTTTGAGGCGCACTTCACGGCGTCGTTAACTTTCGATTTGTACCTGCGAATGTTAGAAATAAGGAACTAGAGGAAACATGCCGAGACTTACGAGCGAAGAGCTTCCACATCTATCATCTCAATCACGATCGACATGCCCGAGGAACCAAGCTCTAGCTTCTCTACACTACGCATAAACAACAGCCCATGGTCTGCGAAATCGTCCGCGAAGGTTTTCAGGATCTTCGTCATTTCTTGTACAGTAGTTGTGCGTGGTGAAATGTCGCTTTTTAAAGCTTGAGCTGGGTTGCGCAGCGGGATGCGAATTATTGTCCCCTCAAGTGGGCGGTCAAATTGTCCCATGACCCGCTGGTACGCGGCCATTGTATTCTTGAGGGCTGGATCTTTATGATCTTTGACAAAATTGTAGATAGGACCACCTATAGTTTTGCCTTCTGACCACTCATGGTGTGGATCGAGGATGAGAATACGATCGCGAGAGACGATTGATGGCGAGTCCGTCCAGTTGTACACCTAAATTATCATTCATCAGCATTCACTCCCAACACCCTAAGATGACAGTCTATTCTTTCGAATAAAGGTGAAACGAAGTACTTACGGAGTTGAACCCACGTCCAAACTTGCCAGTTGTCGTTCCATCATTAATCTTCCCCGAGTCACCTATATGCGCGAGACTAGCAAAGTCCTTGTCAGTGAACTGCGCATTGTTGTACGCCAGCAAAGCTGGGCCTTGGTACTGTGCCAGAAGAGGGTGTAAGAGCTGGTCTGTTGGATGGGTTTGTTCGTCAAGAATGAATCGCTAGCAGTTGAGTTAGCTATATTTGAAAGGGAAGGAGCGCTGAAGTTGCTTACCACTTCTTTTGCGCCTGCATCGTCAGCGTTTTGCAAGAGCTCTCGAAGTACGGTACCGCCAGCAGGGTAATCGCGACAGATATTTCTTAGTGTTGTTGTAATAGGTTGAACTTGAGCATTATGCCCGATGGGCTGAGGAGCCATGGCCGTGGAGTATGTGTGGTGTGTGTGGTGTGTGGGTGTTGCAGGTTTCGATATTCGTGAGGTTGAAGAAGAAGAAGAAGATCGATGTTAACGAAGAATTCTTTTGTGGGAAGCATGGCGGTGGAAAGTGGTAGTAAGTAGGTAGCCTTGTCCCTTTGTTGGTGTTTGATGTTCAGCCTTGCTTCCAAAACACACCTGCCTCCCCTTTGGGACTCGCTTAGCAAAATCTGCCTCGAGCCTTGCTTCTGAGACTAATATGTTTCACCGGTCTGCCATCCATCTCTTTCTCATGGAAACGACAAAATAAATCTGTATGAATGAGCCAGCAATTCACTCACTCTCTCAATTTGATATCTTGACTTGTGTCCACATCATGCAATTCACCTTCCCAGGCTCAAGCAATGAAAACTACTTGATCTAAGGGACCAATAAAAGCTTTCAGGCCAGATCCCTTGATGATTCCCCTACCTAGCAACCTTACAACTCATCACTAGGAGCAAAGTCTCTCTCGTTCTCCAACGAAGGGTCGGTGGAAAGAAACTTGTTTATCGATAAAACCGAGCTCAACAACAAAGGCAGGCACTGAGGATATCTGGATTTAGTTACCAGTCCTTGTAAAATCCAAAACGGCTGGCTTACCGATAGTCTTAACCCTTATAATCAGGTTGAGAATAATTATTCTGTTCTATGTCTAGGCCGACCTCAAATTCGCTCTTGAGCGGACAATTTATACTTGTTTATTGAGGAAGTGCACGATCGCCTTATGCCCATTTTCGGAAGCGAGTGATAACGCCGTTCGATCAGTTTTATCTTTCGGTCCAGTTTCCGCCCCTTCCTTTAAAAGTAGTCCAATTATAGCTTCATGCCCTTTTTCGACTGCTAATTTGAAGCAGTAATTGCACATCAGCGTTGTGTCCGCGTTGGGAAGCAACCCAAAGCGGTGTTCTGCCTGCGATGTCTTTCAGATCGATATTGACCTTGGACGTCTGGAGTAAATATTTCACAATTGTATCATGCCCCTTCCTGGCAGCAATGTGTAGTAAAGCTGTTCCATCATTTGATTCCCAGGTAAAGCTGCGGATGGAATCGCCATCCTTGACATGCTTGTGGAGGAGACTTGAAGGCATTTTCAATTACCTACTACACTTCCATGCTCCGTTGTCAACTGCAAGAGCCACCTAGGCACCCTGCTACACTCATAATTTCCTTACAAGAAGCACTTGCTTTGCGCATAACACCACCTCATCGGAATTTCCGCGCAAGCAAACAGCACCTTCTTATTACAGAACATACCCGGTCCTGTGCCATCTATCCCGAAATGGCAGGATCGAAGGAGTAGCACGTGACAGGAAAACAGATTGTAAGGGGCAGTGGCAATGGCAGTGGCAAACAAAATCGGAAGGATTTAACACGCTTTCATACTGTACCGGTACTTGCGTGGTTCTTAAGAAATAGATTAGAAAGGAGTAGAAAAGTTGCTTCAGAAGAAAAGACGTTCTAGTGCCAGCCAGAGCCAGCCAGAAACAACGCGCCAACTAGGCAGATTGTTTTGAACGCATACGCATACTAATTTTCAAGTATTCATAAATTAGCCAGACAAAGTTCGTATAAGAATAAATCTAGAGGCGAGAGAGTGTGTCAAGAGATTTTGATAGTAACGTGACAGTGAGATGTGACAAAAATAGATGGATTACATATCTAAGGAACGAACTTGTGCAATGCGCATTCTTGCTGAAGATAAAGATACTATACTACACCATGATTAAGGCATCACTCGTGATAATATTGTAGAAGTTTTTGAAATGAAGCTTCTGAAAGGACTTGAAACGCTGCCTAATTCGTGATGCCAAACATGGAACAGTCGGGAGAATACCTGTGGTTAGCAAACCTGGAAGTTAAGGCTATAATAATGAAGATGAGACTTTGATGAAACTTTTCATTATCAAAGCGATTTTACCGCCTTAAACCAAGACTGCATACAGTAAATCGGTGTCATCTCCTTGAAAAATGGGCCGCGGACACTATTGTTTTCCTTTCCCGACTCGTATTGTACGACCCGTATAATGGATAGCAAGCGGTTGATTATTCCCACAAAGCCTTTATTGATTGACATGGAAATTCGGGATTCGGGAGGCACTCGTATATTTTAGCTCCTACATGGTCAGCTCAACGTCATGTGCGGTTGTTTAATTGCCACGGGTTCTAAATGCGACCTGATCAGCAACCCTTTACGGCAGCTGGGGCAGTTCACAAGCCACACTCTGGTAGGGTCGCCCCGCCAATAGAGTGGCTGCGGCTCTTTCCTGCGCTTGGAGGCTGGAGCCTTGGGTAGTATTCAGGGTCTTTACAGGGGCCCCAGCTGGCTGTAACAATCCACTCGGCCTCTGGGGCCAGTGGCTGATCACGGAGCAACAGCCGAGAGAATCATCAGCAGACTGCTGTTTCAGCCTACAATCCATCGCTCCATATGGAGACATTACCATCATGCGTGAAACAAACAGATGTGATTGAATGTGTCTAACCGCGGATCACAAATGATTCTGAGAATGTATAGGAGAACATCCTTCGTATAGGAGATTTACAAAGTGAAGATCCAGAGGGATGGTCGAAGAGAAGAAGGCTCAGGTACCCACAGTACCCCTCGTGTCCGTACCAGTAGTGTACATCGTACTTTGTACCTGCATGGATCACAACACAGCTGCAGATCCCCTTGGATCCGCTATCTAACCCCTTTGGGCGAAATGAAGAGATCGTCTGCCGGGATGCCGATACGAACAGCCAATCACGACACGAGCACCATAGATGGCAGCCTCCGTAGCCAATCACCAGCCGTCATCATAAAACCAGGCGCCGTTTGATGATTCCTCCTTGGGCAACGTTGGCGCAAGGCTGTGCTGATGGGTGGCACGGCGACTGGGCAACCATACGGAGGTATGCAGGATTTTGCTTATTATTT
Source organism: Lachnellula hyalina (assembly GCF_007821495.1). Taxonomy (NCBI): domain Eukaryota; kingdom Fungi; phylum Ascomycota; class Leotiomycetes; order Helotiales; family Lachnaceae; genus Lachnellula; species Lachnellula hyalina. The sequence goes on along the minus strand of NW_022157141.1, from coordinate 221,653 downwards.
GCTTGCTCCCTCCTTTCTCCGTCTCCCCCTCGGCCCCTCTCCATATTTTTTACGTTTTTCTACAATAATACCCACCTGTTAGCTGTTGCCTCTTTGTTGACCCGTTGACCATTCTCTCGTTTACATCATCAATCACGCTTGCTCGCTCGCTCAGCCTTTGTGTTTTGACCGCTTTGAAGATCTTGCGAATCCTATAATTGACGGTCCTTCTCATCCATTCACGGACGAGTTCGACATTCACACTTGACACCCTCAAACCAAAAGCATTTAAACAGCGATACGACATAGATAAGCTTTACAGACAAAGCACATAACCACTCAAGATGCGCTTCACTATCGCAACCGCGACAGCAGTCTTGTCTGCTCTTCAAGCAGCCAATGCTCAGACCTTCACTGCCTGTGACCCAACAAAGAAAAGTATGCGCTCTTCACTTCCTTCTCAGACTCTGTACTGACAACCATCCAGCTTGCCCTGGCGACAGCGGTATTGGAAACGGCAAACCCTTCGTCACCGACTTCACAACCGTTAGTGGCACAGATGCTCCAACTGGATGGACCTATGCGGACGGAACTACCATGTCATACGACAGTGCGAACGGTGCCAACTTCCAGATCTCAACAAAGACCGGCGCCCCTACGATCAGCACCTCGCAATATATCATGTTTGGTAACGTCAGCACATACGCCAAGGCTTCGCCAGGAACTGGTATTGTCAGCAGTTTCATCTTGGAATCGGATGACCTTGATGAGATTGATTGGGAGTGGCTTGGATCCAACGATGCTTCTGTAGAGAGCAATTTCTTCGGCAAGGGCAATGTTACTAGCTACGACCGAGCCATCTACCACCCTATCTCCCAAGCTGTTACTGGATGGCACACATACACCATCGAATGGACCAAAGACTACGTCAAGTGGTACGTTGATGACATGGTCACCCCCGTCCGTATCCTAGCCTACGACGACCCCAAGACCATCAAGGGCACCCAGTTCCCCCAAACACCAATGAAGATCAAATTGGGCAACTGGGTTGGATGTGCCGATGCCGCTGCTGCTGCAGACCCAAAGACTCAAGGAACTTGCGAGTGGGCCGGTGGACCAGCATCTTTTGACGGAAGTACTTCATACAGCATGTACGTCAAGAACATCTCCATCAGCGATGCCGGCTGCGGTGGAACCTACACATACTCCGACATGACCGGATCATTCGATAGCATCAAGTCATCCAACGAGGGAGCCTCGTGCGGCTCATCCGGCTCATCCTCAAGCCCAAGCTCGTCTGCTGGTTCTTCGTCGGCTGCCTCTTCCACGACCGCTTCAGCCACAGACTCAGCCTCAACAGTGAGCTCTGGAACCACCTCTACTGCTTCTGCACCAAACTCAACTACTACTGCGAGCATCTCTACATCTACCGTCCCAGCCGGTGTCTCCCCTTCATCCGAGAACGCAACTGCTACGGGTAGCTCAAGCGGAAGTGGAAGCAACGGCACCAGCACCGGTTCTGGCAGCACAGGAGGAGCAACAGCCTCCGCAGCCGGCGGTGCCAGTTCAAGCTCAACCAGCACCCCACAAATCACCACCAACTCGGCATCGTCCCACAAATACGGCACGGTGGAGCTGGTCGTCATGGCCTTTGGTCTCGGCGTCGGATACCTCGTCATGTAACTGTAGTTCGTAGCATCATAGGAGGCAACATGGGAGCGATTTTGCATTTCCGGTCGTTAACGGCGTTTCTGTATATGCATGGTTGGAGGAAAGAAGAATGAATGATTTGGGTTGGATTAGGTGGCATTTTCTGCATTTGGTGGCTGCGATGCTATGCGTTGTGCCGCACATAGGAGTTACATTGTCCATACATCTTAGGTAATTTAGAAATAAAAGACGTTCTCAAATAACTTCCCTTTCTTCCAAGTGCAGTAGGTGTGAACTTATCTCTTTGCTTGCTTAATTATTCCCCAACTACAGGTCCTTCCACTTCAGCCCGTGTTTTTGCCTTACAAGTACGGCGGGGCGGTAAAGGAAAGCTCGCTTAAAATAGGAGGCTTTCCAGTAGGGAGAAAAACAAAAGTAGGGAGATTTCTTCTAGATCAATTACCGCTATTCATTTCATTTTCCTTCTACCACTCACTCATCCACACAAAAGCGCCTTATAAACGCATGCAACCCCCCCGTATCATACGCCACAGCACGCTTCACATATCCCTCGCACCTGCCCTCACCACTCAACCCCACCTCAATCATCCGCTGCGCTATAAACGCCAGTCCGGCCGAGTACTTCACTACACCGAGCCAGCGCTGCTCTTCGCCGTCAAGGCGCGCCATGGCGGCGTCCCATAGGGCAGTCCAGCGCGATAGGCCGTGGAGGAGGAGTCGGCTGGTGCTGGGGAGAGGGAGGGTGGTGTGGTGGTGGTAGGTTAGGTGTTGGAATGCTGGTGGGGAGGGGGGTTAGCTGGGTTCGAGTAGGTAGGTAGGTGTACTAGCTGGAAAGGAACACGAACCGAGGACCACGACATGCAGATGCTGGACATCGAGGTGCGCGAAATCAACCGCAGTACTTTCCATCCACTCCTTGTTCAGCAGCCCTTGGATAAGAGCTCGTAGACACTGCAAGGTAGAGCTGAACTCCTGCTCGCTTCTCAGACGCTCGTAACTGGCTGCATTATCTGTATGCCAGAGCGCGTCGCTGCAGGGCAGGTGCCCGCCCATGTCGGATAATGTCATGGCGGGCGGGTGGTTCGAGAAGAGGATCAGCCACGCGTCGTTGATGAACGTCCATGTCACGACCCTGATCCAAGATTCCCTATCCACGAACAAGCGCCAGTCTCGCTCCAACTGCGGTACTACTGTTGTTTCGTGTGTGCTTCCCATGACATCGAGATTGCGAAGTAAAGCTACGAGGCTGGGATGGCGCTTGTTGATGATTCGGCGACGGACGGTCGGGTCTTTAACGAACATCTGCAGCGTCTCAATCAGATACGCCGCTTGGCAGAGCTCTAATGCCGCCCGTGAACCGGCCGCGTGAGAGGTCGAGCAGAGAGATTGCTTCACGCGGTGGAATATATACTTCTCGGCCAGCTCATGCATCGCCAGTGTAAAGGCTGTAGAAAGCGGACTTTGCTTTTCCTTTCGGTAATGCAGATATGTGGAGCCTGAGAGAGCTATTGCTAGCAAGAGCGTTGGGTCTACTAGGCCGAGATACAGCGTTGGTAGATGGATGATTGATGCTAGCAAGTGTCCCCGGTGGAAGAAAGCTGCTATGCAGTCCCGGAAGTTCGTTACTTTGAAGAAAGCGTGAAATGAACCCAGCGACGGAAAAGTCTCGAAATTCGGCATGCCTGCCGCGACTTGCTGAAGTTCAACTGCTAAGAGGCTAACCCGTGCTTTGAGCTCATCGTCAGAGGTGTCGAGGTGTAGTCGATCCAGCGCATCTTGACGATGTCCACAATTCATGCTTTCGTGTTCCAGCGCCGCGTCAAATGATGGGTCGACATAGCCTAAAAACAAGAGACGAGGATCAATCGTGTCCGACAGCATAGCGTGCGTCTGTGAAGACTCCTGTGTAACTGGAGCGGCTCGGCTATGCTCTGGCTCTGGCTCTCCATCGAGGATGACTTCGCCCACAGGACCACTATATGGATCTGCACAACCCAGTAGGAAGGACAATGCCAGGTGCCTGCTGGCTTTAGATGAGTTTTCTCCACGGCGGTGTGTAGGATCCGTGCAAAGCCGTCCATACGTGCAGGTCAAGCTCCGCGAGGCGCATCGTGCACAAGGGGTTTTCCCATCACAAAGCAGTTTGATTTGAGAGCACCCGTCGCACGCATGTACCTTTCTCCCGCGCTTGGCTTCCGGTGGTAGAGGGCGATCTCCCCTCGAGGGACAGGTTTTGGCGTGGCGTCTGGCGCCGTCAACTCGTTGGAATGTCCGTCCACAGAATGGACACCCATGGCGATTTGATGTGGTGTCTTGAGCTAAAGGGAGTTGACATGTTTGGCATATCCGGCACTCGGGAGGATTTAACGACGCCATAGGTCCCAGGGGAATGGAATGGTAAGGGTGGCTTGAAATGCAGGTCTCTGGTGAGCGAGACGAGAGATGAGTGTATTTTCCGACGCTATGAGATGAAATACCCTAGAAATTGGGAAGGTTCGCTTTACGCTAGCAGGGGTCTCCCCGCGGCACCGTAATTTGATTGGACGAAACAATACACCAGGTACACGATATATCAGAGTTAATGATTGATGATTTAACTTTTGTAGTATAGAAAGACGATCGGAATAGTAATGACCCAATAAGATAATAGACTTCTATAACCTAGCTTAATTTCACCGCTTTTTGTGCAGTTTTAATATATCACACCCTCCTCCATGCCTGTCCAACGCGCAAATGTGGGGCGCGCATGTGTGAATTTCCCGACTTCCCCCCTGATCGTATCAAGCCTGATCCCGAATAACATATTTGGCAGAAATGTTTTAAGTTTTACTTCATACCAACACCTCATAGTAACAGCATCTCAAAATGCTCTGTTACAAGACAATGCCTAGTGAGTTAATATGAAAGTCCTCGGTTCAAGGAAAGACACTCGCTAATAATAGGGGTTCAGACCAGCTTTATACCTCGACCATTTCGAGCACAGCAAAAAGGCTACGCACCAATCCCCGCTCTTTCGCTCCCTTTCTTCCTCGAATACGCCAAAACTTCTCGAGCAAGGTCCAAAACGAGCCATCTTCGACGTCTCAAGCTCTATCCAACGAGGTCAAACCTACAGGCCTGGTGGAACATGTCCTGTAAGACCAACCAAATAAACACAACTAGAGGGATGGAACAAGAGGCTGACAGCAGCTTACATTACAGCACAAGCATGGATCAGATCGTGAGCTGGGCCAGGAACGGATCAATGTGGCCTCTCTCGTTCGGCCTCGCATGCTGCAGCATCGAAATGATGCACGCCTCGATGCCGCGCTACGACCAAGACCGCCTCGGCATCATCTTCCGCGCCTCGCCCCGCCAAGCCGACGTGATGATTGTCGCCGGCACCGTGACGAACAAAATGGCATCGGCGGTCCGGCAGTGCTACGACCAGATGCCTGATCCGAAGTGGGTTATCAGCATGGGCAGTTGTGCGAATGGGGGAGGGTACTATCACTACAGCTATAGTGTTGTCAGAGGCGTGGACAGGATTCTACCGGTCGATATATATATCCCGGGCTGCCCTCCCACTAGCGAGGCGCTGTTGTATGGCGTGTTTCAGCTGCAGAAGAAGATTCGGAGAACGAAGGTTACGAGGATGTGGTATCGGAAATGATGGGTAGTTGGAAAAGAGGGATATATCACCCGTACCTAAGTTGTAATATATAGACTGTGAATGATTAAAGTGATCGCTCAGATCTTTCCCAAACCAAACTCGAGCAACCCTTGAGGCCATGTGGTTCTCCTTGATACCTGGCAGCGTCTGGCATGTTCAACTGATCGCTTTGCACCATGATATATTTGTTAGCACTAGCACACATCCCATGATCATGTTCATTTGCTATATTTAGCTAGACCGACCACCTGCTGAAACGCAGTGTCACGCGCTGAGAAATTGCAGCACCTTTTGCATATAAGAGGATTCTATAAAGGGGTGAAGTTGAGAAGGTGGAATTGGAAATGAAATTGAAAATGAAAAATCACAAAACTGTGTAGTAGGCGGGAGCAAATCTATATTTATTAGGATATAATTGCCATTAGGAAATTGAGGGCTTGTTTTTGGAGTCGTGGGGAGTCAGATTGGAGGTTGGAAAGAGAGACATAGCCTGGAAGGAGGAAAATTTCCACGATTTCGGATTAGATATTTTCCCAAGCATGAGAAGGAACAGAGACATGTTATGAAACATCCTGTTTTTGTGATGCATGTGATCGTGGTTATACACTCGGTATTAAGTGAGGGGTATACTAGGTTTTATAACTATATAAGTAAGAGTTTACATCTCCTTCGCGGATTTCCTCCACCTCTATCTTCGGAAACATTTACGTGTCTGTTTGAATCTAAATTTCCATTCCTCTCAACCTTCTCTATCTAACCTTCTTTCTCCACAACTCAAATTTACTTCTCCTTTCTTAACATATCTTTATTACATAGGAGCTTAATTACCAGATCTATCGAAAAAGGTCTCCATGTCTCTATATAAGGCCGAATAAACGGTTCGCCTTCACGTGGTCGTCTCGCCCCTTTAAATTTAAGCTTGGCATTCCTGTGCCGTGCTTCTGAAGCGAACGTGTTAGGGTGCATAAGCGAGCCCCTTTCTAGAGTGATCTCTTCTCAGCTACGGTCCTACGGTTTAGAAAAAGAGCTGTGCTCAATAGGTAGGAGTTGATTGTAATCACATTCTAAAATATATCCTTAATTTATTCTCGATTTTCTCGCAGGAATGTGTATTATATAATATCTCCGCATTATGTGCTTACTTTCCAACCCCACATCACACCCCTGAGCAAATCCCTGGCGTATGACGTTGAATTTCCCTAATGCCCGCCCCGCATGAATTCAGGAAAACAGGGCACAGGACAGGCAACATGATGTAAGAATTTCTGACTTCATTTATACTTCTGGAGTTTACATGTCGATATAAATCAATTCTCGACTTCCTGTAACAAATTCTGCATTAGCAGAAATAATCCGTTCGCAATTCTTTCAAACTCCCGCCGCCCTTTATTCGCGAAGCCTTGGTCCTACAAACAAACTTCTGCTCAAGTATGGCTTCTTCATGTACTCCCCCCTAAAGCTTGGCTGATTGCATCGCCACAGGATATCTGGAAAGCAATCATGTCGGAAAAACAGCAGCAAGCGGTGCAAGAAGAGGAGCAGCAAGGAGCACAAGAAAACAACCAACAACTCCAACATGTCAGCCCCACACAACAACAATCGATGGAAATGGCTCCTCGTGGAGACGACTACAGACCTGCCCCGATCAGAGAATCGCGGATCAAGGACCGCCCTCAGAGGGACACGAACGATTCAATAAAGATAAAGATCGAGCTGGATCTCGAAGTCGAGGTACGTTGTCCCCGGCATCGTTGTAAGAAGAAAATCGAGGTCGTCGTCTTTGGAGTGGACTGATTTTGAGGCCATGGGCATTTGCAGGTTGATTTGTATGCAAGGGTTAAGGGTGATGTTACTATTGGGTTGATGTGATGGGGATAATCATCTTTGTTATGATATGTGGCCGATTGTAGATGCCGGGACAAGTACGCAGGCTGTGGAAATATAGGTTCTATGCTTTGGGAACTTGAGTTTCAAGCTTTGATGATTCGGAAATCTATGGTATATGCGGCGTTCTTTCGATTTGGCTCTGTAGTTGCAACTGTATTTCACGGGAATTATGGGAGGAATCTTGTTGTCCTAACTCAAATGCAAACCCTTATTATAACTCTTTCGGATATATTTTCATATGCCGTGATTGACATTCAACACAAACGAAAACCTATTTGAGGCCACTCCTCTTTTTGTTCCTTTATTTTGGTAGTGCTGGTGGTGGTGGGAAAGAGCTAGGCTCAAGTTTAATTAAATCGGGGTTTGGTTTTGGCCTTTTCCTAGGAGACATTTGAAGTGAGTGCTTTATCTCGTCCCATGTTCGCTTCGCTATCGCAGGTCTGCTTGAAATTTCCCGGGTATTTGGAGGGGTCGAAAGAGTTGTTTCTGATCTACTAGCAAACTCCGTGTAACTTGCGTATGGCTGCGAGATAGAATGGGCTGAGAATATATGATCCGGGACAGGTGACTGTGTAGCATTATAGACTTCATCGTCTCCCCCAAGCCCTCCGGACATCATTGTATCTCCAATCATGGAATTCAGCTCGGAGCGGCTCGAAAGAGAAGATTCCGAGTCCCTGGGTCGTGTACCAGCGATATCCGCTGATGCTAAACTTGGTGGAGATCCATCGGAAGGAGATGAATTCGCATTCCGTGAGCTATCGAGATCTAAGGTTGAGGGAAGGCTTTCTCCAATACCACTATCAGGCAAAGAATTCCCATCGTCGGACTCAGGTTCAGATGATTTCCCTCTCACCGGCTTTCCTTTACTTGGCCAATGCCATGGAAGCCTCCTACTTCGTCCAATTATGACCGCCCCATCACGGCAGTTGAAAGGCTGTGGGTTTCTTTTCGGTCCTAGGCAAAATTGCGGTAATAGTACTTGAACTCGATCACAAGTCCCCGCCAACTTAGTGCGTCTACATTCACAGGGCTCAAATAATTTATCAGGTTTGTGCCAGTAGATTCCGCTGGCAAGTTCCAAAGGATCCGAGTCGCAATCCCCATGCTTCAAAGAGATTTCTTTAAGTGTTGCCGTACATGCCACAAGATAATCCTTTCCCGTTGGTACATGACTCCAGTACTTGCAGAGCTTATTCGAATCCTTTGATGGCTTGATAATTTCTCCAAATCCTTTTCCGAGTAGTATAATTGCTCGAATACTTCTTGTGAAATCCACCCATCCTCGTCCACTTGCTTTCAATGTCGCAACCCGGGGAAGTAGATCATTGTGGCCATCAACAATGTCTTTAAAACCGAAGCCAATGAGCTTTTCTCGGTCTGTGAAACGTAGACCCAGAGTAGGTGAAGCCATCATTTTCGTCTGGTAATCGTGAATTTGCTCCAGTGTATGATAGGTTTGTCTTACTAGGTCCTCGTACGTCCATGGCTTAGCTATCTTTCGCACTTCTTCCAACCCTTCAATACCACCGCTAGTATTCAACTCGGTAGAAGTCGTAACATCTTCGAATATCAGCATGTTCCTGTTCTTTGGATCCATCAAAGCCTTCTTGGCGGCGAGTATTCCATTGTTAGGATCCCCGTGGTTGAAATCTTCTATTCTGAAGAGGTCACTGTCAGAATATGGACTGGATGCAAGCTGCGTACGCGTAAGGTGGAGGAGGGCGCTTGCACCATCTACCAACCACCCTCGGCGATCTTTGGTGTCATATAGGACCACTTTCATGTTCCGTGCAAAGTGAACTTCTTGAGCGTAAGGTCCACCACCCCTGCCAATATATATTGGAGTATCTTGAGTGCCTCTAACAAATGAAGCGCCACCAGTTACGAATTGCCCAGCGACAATGGATGCTTTTTCACAAGCAAAGCCAGCGGAGGCTAAGCTAGCACCTGCCCAATCGATATCTTCATATCTGATTTCTTTTCCTCCTACTAATATGTTAGCATCTAATGAATGCACAAGCATGTAACTAGCTTTGACATACCCGTATGGATTTCCGCCGAGGAAGCCCAGCCAAGAAAGTTCCTGGAGCGTTCCAAGCATGTGGCATCAACGTCGTGAATTGAAGCGCGATGACCCTCGGCAGATAAGTAAGAGATCCTTTCACCGTTTTCGTTGACAAGTAAATGCCACAAAACCGAGTTCTGAATCCGCTGAGTTGGGTAGAACATTGAAGAACACCCCTTGATTACAAGACCACCGTCGAAGTTTGTCACCCGAGTTGCCTGGCCAAGTCCTGCCATCATGTTAAGGGGGATCTCCAAGCCCCTTTCGCCCCTAGATCTTGCCAATATTGGAAATCCTCGAACAACAATTGGGTTTCGGAACAGACGGCTCCAGCACGACCCATTTGGCACTTCTCCGCGGGGAGTTTGTTCAAAGTTGACGACCTGGAAGGCAAGCTGAAAAATTGATGAACCAGGAGATCTTCCAATTTTCGGTGCACAATAAGCCATTTTATCTCCAGAGGGCGTTCCGCGCAAAGCAGCCCCTAGCCATGCCAGTTGTTGCCCAATCTCTGCAATGGCGGGCGCAGTTCCTGTCACTACAGCTACAACCGATGAGCTGTGGATAACAAATTTTATTTCAGTTCCATCGGTCGTAGTACCTATATGATTATTAGTGACCAACTTGATCTAATGAAGAGAAATTTGATTTACCTTTATACCAGTTCTCAAGTCCGTTTCCTAATGCCTTTTGTAATGCATCTAAGGTCTCTACGCCTGTTGTAGGCCACACTTGACGCATGTATTCGGCACACGTCAGTGCCTGGGCATCCATTCCAGATCCTACTAGTGTGATAAGAGTACCAAGTTGAGGATATTCCTGATCGGCATAATGCTCCTTAAGAAAATCCCTTATGTTCCAGCGAATTTCAAACGCTTGTGAAAGTATGTGGCGATGACCTCGTTCAGGATTCGAAGAACTCAAACCCCTGAGTATCTCCTGTCGGATGTTCTCAGCCACTGTATCTACTCTGCTAGTGAGTATCATTTCAGTCCTTATTCTTCCGAGTAACCACTGATAGCCATGGCCGTTGGTGAGGAACTTCCAAGCCTCTGGATAGTGATATATTGTGTAGTCTTCAATCCCTTCCTGTTCGTGCTCTTCATTAGCATAGCTTGATAGGCCATCACTAAGCTGTGGTAGTGGTGGCTTGGGCGCCATCCAAAGACGCATCTTCTCCTCCACACTAAGGCCTTTCTGTGCTCTCCGGAAACGCGTCCCCTCATCTACCTCGTTATCATCCACATATTCCTCGCCATCATCAGAATCGACTTTCATGCATTTTTCAAGCAAATTTGCAATGCGACTGAAGATACAGGTTAGAACGATTTTTTATGGGATTATAGACCCTCAACTGCAATAAACTCGGTGGAGCTAAGGCAATAAGAAACACGTACCATCTGTAATGGCGAACAAACGTTACAGCATCTCTTTCCTGCCTGGAATGGGCGTTTCCTCCACATCTTATTGCAAACTCTCTCAGAATCTCTTCCAGTGCATCTCGCAACTCTTTTTGGTCATTCCAATTCCCTCTCGCCCCGGAAAGTTCGCGGATTAATTCGCGCGAGAAGGCTGCAGAAAGCTTGTCCTTAACATCTTCGGGGACATTAAGCTCTTGGTTGTCAGTGTACATAGTCTGGGAATCGTCTTCGTCTTCGTCTTTGTTTGCTTCATGCTCCCATCCGATGGATGCATAACCGGAGTCAGTGGCCACTGTCTGTGGGTGAGGCACGTTTGAAATGTGAGGCTCAGGGTTTGACTGATGACTGTCAAATTTATCACTGAAATTATTTGGGTATTCAGTGACTGCTTCTTCGTCAGTGGTATTCATGGCTGCCAATTGAGTCATCGACGCAGCAGTCGTATAACCAATTCCGGCCCGTGTGCTTGCTTCCGATTCGATATAAGGGCTAAAATTTCTAGGTGTAGAATTGTAATGGATAGCATTTGGAGGAGCGTAATTGCCTTTGGCATGGACGTAGCTGTAGTGTCTGACGAGGTCGATCCAACGACCGAAAACGGGCCGAGTACCTTTCTTTTTCCAGCAGGCCTTCGAAGGATACTGACATGGGTGGCGGCCTTTCTGGGGATTACTAGAGATAGAAGTGTTTATTAGTAGATGGTTAATAATAACGTTAAAATAGTAGCAGGATATATAACATACGGCTCTCTATCTAGATATACGATTCTAGGAGCATATAGGCTTTTAGGTACGTCCTTATGTAAAACAAAGTAAGGCTCTTTCGATTGAATCGATTTAGACTCTTTTCTTGGTAATTCTAGGTTATAGTATTTTCTAATCTCCGGGTGTTCTTCCCATATGAGACTAGTAGGCGTAGGTCGCACATTTATTGGTCTCACAATTTGACTCCGTGATACCGTAGACTTGGGTAGCTGCCGCATACATGATTCATCCTCGAGGTGGGCACTTTCAATTTGAAGATCATGAATACCACTGGAAGATGTTCGTAGTCCATCTGCGATTTCTGCAATTTCTGTGGTTGGCATTGGAGGATCGCACGTTGGAAGAAAGTGTTGACCAACTGGAGAGATGTGGGGTGAAGAAGCAACTGGTTTATCCTCTGGATATGTTTCTAGTGGACCGTTCCGCCGCAGACGTCCTCTTGATGGTCCATCTGGCCTCTGTGACAAAGCCTCCCTCAGTTGCGCATCGTCTTTATCTTTGTCAAAGTGATGAACTCTAACATGTCTAGTGAGCATCGTTAGTTATGATGGCTATAAGTTTGAGAGCAAGGACGAACCGTTGTAAATTATCCGGCCTTGGGTACTTGTGCTCTCTACCAGGACAGAAGGGGCACACATATCCTGGAGAATCATGCACAATCCCATGTCTGATCAATTCGTTTTTGCTTCGGAAACCCTTGCCTCCATTACTACGTGGACAACCTTTCACACTGCAATAATGCGGACGATTCGAACGATGTACGTTCGCGTGAGAGTTCAAGAGGTACTGCGTTTGGAAAGGCTGGGCCATACAGCCTGTATAAGTGCACTGGAAACCGCGAATCTGTGGGTTTGTTATATCGTCAATGCTCATTTGATTACCAGGTGGCGTTGCACCATCCAAATCAGAATCAGGAGTTTCTGATCTGCTGCTGCTATATGTACCTGCATTAGGGTACTTATGGCCAGCGATCTTAGACTGTCTTGGATATAGCATTGTGCCATGCCTAAGTGCATCAAAATCGCCGTGATCTGGAGATGGAAGTTCCCTCCGATATTCATTAGGCGACTGCGGTGGGGAACCATGGCGGGCTATAGACTGCCCTGTCATCGAAGTCAGTCATGGGGTATAATAGATACGGCCTGTTCATACCCGGTCGACAACAGACCGAACAGCGTTGACATAATCATGTCTGAAAGAAACTCACCATCTTCTCCAAATAAACTATCCGTCTCACTACTCCCTGCAACCCCAACTAACTTGTTCATATGATGGTCCCATGTTTCATCCAGCGATGGTGGTATATCGTTTTCAAGCTCGGAGTAATCATCATCTACAGGGGCTTCGACGTCCCCTATTCCGGGCCACGGACCGTGTTCCACACCTTCGATATCGTAGTCATATTGCTCACTAGATTCTTTTAACGGAGCTCCCAGAGATGAATTGTCAGGGTATAGATCTGGCTTTACAGATTCCAGCAGAGGGCTAGATCGGAAACCGGCGTCTCCTGGAGAATAGTCACCGTCATGAACGTCTTCCATAGTGTCTCAATACTCTGAGCCACCAAGGTTAGCCGGTATTCACGACCTCAAGAAAGCTTCTTGTAAAGTAAAGAGAAAGAATTCCTGCAGGGTCTCTTCGAGTGTTTATGTGTTCGATGACAAAATTGATGAGAGTTCAAGGAAGTGAAGATTTTCTCTCCGCTTAAATCCCCAGCCTCAATGTGGGCGCAATGAGTGGCGCAATACTGCATTGCAACCATTTCGTGGGCGGCGAGCCTCACATTCTATGCAGTCTCATCATTGGGAGAACGGCTGACCAGTTATATCTATCTTACCCCAAGCGGGCCAATGACTCGCAGCAGAGAATATGTGCTACATATGATCTGAAAAATGGGTCAAACTTTACTTCGGGATTTGTAGTTTAGATCGTAAACAAAAATACTCAAGCGACTTGAGGACAATTTATTATATTTAAGTATATTTGGGCATTTTAAAGTCTATGTTAGTTAAGTAAGCATTTTCAAGGCCTAAATTGAGCTGAGTAAGTCTCTATGTTTAAGTAAACCCAATGTTTGTATCACATAGTGCACTTTGGTAGCTCAGCAACTTGTCTTGTATTGGTTGCTTTCGCTCTGTTTTGGTGGTTGGTTTCTGGGTGTCTAAGTCTAAGTGTGATGACAAGGCGAGGAGGTTTTGACCTCTGCATCGCTTACTCGTAGTCATCCACTCTAGTGTCATGTGATTGATGGAAGACTGACCAAGGATAGTAATTATAGGAATTTGTATTCAGTGTCGAAAAGGAAAGACTTTAATGTTTCTCAAGCTTCAAATATAAAAAGGATTCTGATACACCGCGGACGTTTAGCAAGTAAATGATGTTCGCATGCAGACCTCGTTTCTCCCAAGAAGTCATCACAGAACAAACCCCTCCTTGTACTCCCAATCACATAGATATCTCGTCTCAATCTTCCTCCCATCCAAGCCCTTTACTCCAATCTTGATTTCCTCTCCGGGAACCAGATCTACGAAATTGTCATCAAACACCGCGTCCTCGCCTCCTTCTTCGATGGGAACTTGAAGCACCACACCCTTCACCGGAGCATTTGCCTTAAGAGTGGCGACCTCGCCATCAAGCGTAGCTTCAACCTTCAAGTCCTTATAGAACTTGACGAACTTCAATGGTTCGGGCCAAGTGATCCATCTTGCAAGTCTTTCGCCAGTCTTCTCGTCATCCAAATACGCGACTAGCACAGTCTTATCCGCACTTGGGATATCAATCTTGGTAATCTCAGTGGTCTTATTCCCACCCAGCACCAACTTCCTTGTCCTCTCCTCTTCCGGTAATTCCACTTCCTTGCCACTTCCAATATCAAATGCACTCAACTTAAGTACAGCCTCAAGCTTCTCCACCATCCCATTAACAGCCCAAATCTCCACTTTATCTCTTTTCTCGGGATAACTCCAATCCGTCATATAATTTCCATACCCGCCCGTAACAACCCTCTCCATTCCCACAACAACCTTCCCCAAAGCGCGTTTCGTGATATAGAACGCCGGTTTTCGCCCCCAGTTGACATCAACCAAGGCCCAGCTAGTCCCCGGCCAGATATCATTCAACTGCCACACCAGAATCCCACTACAGTTCTCCTCTCCCGCGCCCCTAAACTCTCTTCTCCAATGATTATAAGCGTAGCTCATAGCTTCCGCTTGCAGGAATTGAGAACAGTAGACGAAAGAGGAGAGAGGGTTGAACTGGAAGCGGAAGTTCTCGCCCGAGTACATGCCGTAGCGACGTTGGTGCCCGGGCCCTTTATCGTGCGCATCGAAGGTGAGAGACTGCCAATGGCGTTCTGAGGGGTCTGTGATGCCGTCGTGGAGGGTACGTAAAGAAGGCGCGGATTCGAAGCCGAATTCAGAGACGAAGCGGCTGGTGTAGTCTTTGTAGGATTGGTAGGGGGACATTGTGCCGTGCCAAACTATTTCGCCCCATTAGCTTTCTCAAAGTTATCAAATAGAAGAGGAAAAGGGGTTACCGTTCCAGATGTGAACATCGCCGATTGTCTTGTCGTTCGAAGTCTTCCCTCCGTAAGGACTACTCCTCCAATACGGCACATCTCCAGCTAGTCTTTCGCAAATCTCTGGCAACGCGATCTCATATATTGTCCTGGCAGGGAAATCCGTCTTTTCCCAGTTCTCCGGACTATTATCCTCCGGGTTATAATCCCAACCCCATCGCTCAGCAACCATATAATCCTCATTATTCCCCGCCCAAATAGCTAGACTAGTATGATGTCCAACTCTCTTAACTTGCTGCTCAGCCTCAACCTTCACTTCTTCCACGAACCCCTTTTCAGCAGGGTAGTTTCCGCAAGCGAATAAAAAGTCTTGCCAGACTAGAACACCAAGTTCGTCACATGCAGAATAGAAGTCTTCGGATTCAACGAGACCGCCGCCCCACACACGGATCATGGCTTGGTTTCCTGATTTGGCAAGCTCGAGCCAGTCTCGGTAGCGCTTTGCGGACATGCGGGGGAGCATGAAGTCTCCTGGAATCCAGCAGGAACCGCCAGCGAAGATGGGGGTATTGTTTATTTCGAATGTGAAGGATGTTCCTGGTTCCTTCTTCAATGTATGCTGAAGAAGTCTGAGTCGGCGGAAGCCGAGCTTAATGGACTTGCTATCTGCCGAGGACAAAGAGCCAATGATGGTGTAGAGGGGCTGCGAGCCATAAGTGAAGGGATACCAGAGTTGTGGGCTCCGTATTTCGATGTCGGCGCTGAACTTTCCTTTTGAGTCTACACTAATGTCTTGAACAAGAACTTGGCTCCCTTCTGCGTCTGTGATCTCAACTGATATAGGGGATCCTTTCCCTCCCTCCACACTACCCCTAATCTTCACCACAGCCGTCTTCAGATCCTCGCTGACCTCTTGCCTAACAATCCAGTCTCTGATCCTTCCTTCTTCGGTATCCCAGCTCTCAAGCCAAACAGGCTTCCAAGGTCCGGAAGTATTAATCGCTGGTCCCCAGTCCCACCCCCAATGATACTGTGCCTTCCTCATGAACAACCTCTCGGGGCCACCAAAATGCACATCTGTCCCATTTCCCTTATAACCGATTCTATCTTTCTCTTTCTTGGCGAACTCGGGTGCATTCTTGAATTTCAGCTCCAATACATTTTCCTCGCCGTCTCCTTTCTTAAGCAACTTAGTCACATCAACTCGGTGCTCAATATGCATGTTCCTCGTCTCCCGAATCACCGTCCCATTCAATACGATGGAACATATTGTATCCAAACCCTCGAACACTAACTCGTGGAGGGAAGTTGGAGATGAAGCAGGAGAAGGGAATGTAGTGCGGTATTCCCAATCCGCATCGTTAACCCAAAGAGTTTCGATCTCATTGACATCAATATACGGATCTTTGATAAGTCCATGATGCAGTAAATCCAAGTGTGCAACTGTGGGAAACTGAGAAACGGGAAGGAAGGATGAAGCTGTGCTACTGTTTAAAACTGTGGTTTGGCGAAATTGCCACTTTTTGTCCAGGAGGCTTTTGGTGAGTGGCATTTTGATGAAATTTGGAGGTGTAGAATACGGAGAGGAGAAATGCTACAGACGTAAAGATGGGATATATGAGATGTGCTGTTAGGAAGACACGACTGTAAAATGCCCCGCCATAGCCTTGGCGGGGCAACCGACCTTCCAAGTGCAGACATGCCACCCAAACGTGGGGGTTCTTGGATTCTTATGTCAGCTCTTTCTGAATCATGTATTAGACCTCATCATTCGCAGGACAAAAGTGAGTCTCGCTGCGATAGCGGATACGATCCGGATTACCTATTCGGTCGCGGCAGATCGGTTTCCGCGTTTGGTCAAGAAGCTTGTGCACCTACACTTGGCTGCTTTGCTAGTGCCCTAAACCCCTGATGTATCGTTACATTCCGCAGGAATGCTCATGCTCCAAGCTCCAAGTACTAATTTTTCCCCCTTTCCCCCTTCAAAATGACAATGCTATACTGAACTCACCACCGTCTGTTCTGCTTCCCGCTTTGCCCTATTCTGAACAGAGCCGCTCAGTGAATGCAAAAATATTCGACTCTTGTTTCCTAAAACCTATGAGTCTGTTCCCCTTACTCTCCTAAGTCTTCCTTGCCATATTTTAGCTATGGGACTAGAGACCGAATTTCTTCAGATCCCGTTTGAAGAAGCGCATCCAAGTAAGTAAATAGCGACTCCAGGTTGATTGTCGCAAGAGAAGGATCCAAAGAATCCGTAGAAGCTAGGGAAAGGAATTGAAGAGTCTGGTAGTAGAAAAAGGTAGTTTATACCCAGAGGGACGACCTGTAACCCAGTGTACATATCTGCCACATTGTGAACTGACTCAGACTATTGAAAGTAGTAAAGTACCTACGTCTTTCATTTCTGCAACTTGGCCCCTTAAAAAGGCTCCCAATAGTGCGCATATATATGAACGACACGAGGCTTTAAATGGAGTCCATCTCGAAGAAGATGTCAGTTATAGTAGGGAGTTTTGAGCAGTCCGACGGTAGGCCCGGGTTGCAATTCCATGGAGTTCCTTGCTTGAGGCACAGCGTAAATGTCTCACAATCCATTGAAAAATCTTGATAAACGGGTCTAAATGAGTCTGTGGCCAAAGGTAAAAGATGTCGGCGACTCCGGCACGGTGGCGACGAAAACGGGCTGGAAACGTGGTATACTATGCTATACTCAGGATCCTTCAAGTTTCTCAACTTAGCCATCTCTTCATAGGCTTGCTTCAGATTATTTATCACGACGTTGACTGGATCAAGTGTCTCGGGACACTAGTCTCGAGGTTCTTTCGCTCTCTCTGCCTAAAGGATGTGCGTCATTTCGACACTTGTCAACGCTTTGGCAACACCCAGTTCATTGATGAAAGAAAGGGTCGCTCTAAATAGAGCGTGGCACCTCATCGACGAAACGCGATAAGAGTGTATAGCGCCGTGGATCATCCCAGTCTTGAGAATAGTCATCCGTAATATCAGGTCCAAAATTCTGCGCCTTGAGGATAGCAGCGGAGAGACTGAGGCGACCGAACCTGACATATGTTAACTATGACCAAGACAGACCAAGACGTTCAGTTCAAAGATAGAGTTACCCTCTTTGCCTCAGCTTGTGAACCTCTGATTTATCAGATAGGAATTCATATGAAACTTTGAACGCTCAACTTCAGTCGTACACAGCGAATGACATGAAACCTTCGAAGCTATCCCAAACAAAAAAAAAGTGAGGTCTTAGGCAGCATAGATAGATCATCCACTTGTCACCAGTGCAAAAATGCCGCGCGGATGGTTCTTTCGAGTCTAGCGATATGCGGCGACATCCTCTTCGAGATCCTACGGACCACGCCCCACGGTTGCTTCGGATGGGTATTCACCGTCTCTCGATGCTCTCAAATCCAAGTTCAGTGCTGGTGCAGGATTCTGACATGGGGCTAGAAACGTGGATGCTATTCTGGGCCTGTCCTTGCCGCCCCCATGTTGGATTTTGACAATTCCGCTTCTGGTGGTGATTGCTTAATTGAACGGTGTGCCAAAGTTCGTGGGTGGGAATGACAAATACATTGGTAGACATAGGCTCTATCCTTGTGGATCAAGTTCTTCAGCTAGTACGTATAGTACAGTAATGTACATGTGGTCAAAATTATCAGGTGAGTATGTGATCTTCGCATGTCCAAATCCTTGTCAGCTGATCGTTTCCTGGATAGATATCTCTCTTCTTCTCGCGCAGGATTCGAGTCACCGAAACGTACCAAGTAGATGTACAATAGCCCCCATGATATTTGGTAAATTCATGTATGGTAATTTGTGGTTGCATGTGAACAAGATGATGAAACCCATTTGGTTCTGGAGAAAACCGCATAATAGGCTAATAGCTTTATGTTAGTACTATCTTTAGCTATAGGCTTTCCCCCATAGATGTTAGCAAGTCCCGCAATTCTTCAGCCCGTCGCATGTTTTGTGGCCATTTCAGGGGCTTATTTCAAGGTCGGCCTCGTGCTCGTGCTCGTGGCTGACATAAAAAGCGGCACCAATTATAGTTAAAGAGAGTGGCCCGAGAGTGGGACATACGAAGTAGAACATTAATGATAATAACAAGTGCTGTTTTTTTGCGTCTAACTCGAGATGGGGAGGGTCAGCTGCGTTTATGACTCGTTTTCTATGGAGAGCGGAAAATTCCCGTCTTATTCCCGCTTTACTAGGTTCAATAAAGCTCTAGTGAAACTGTTATCGCTTTGCAGTGGACCCGACGTCCCAGAGTTGTTTATAGCCTTTTAATCTTCTTACTTTAAATCCCGCGCGCATTCTTACCGGTACCGCAAATATGTTTGTTCTTTAACAACTCATCAAGAATGACCGCTCGATCCGATTGTTTACCTTCGAAGTTAGTCTTGCTTTGAGTCGTGCGGCGATCTAAACCGCAAAGCCACATGCAAAGTAGAAGTAGATTGGTGAAGAGAGAGAGGAATTGACTAGGTGGATTCCATAATTCAGCTTGGGTCAAAGTAATTTACCTAGGGTGGCAATCAGTTGATAAACTCCGTTTAGATATCGCTTGTACGGAGTACCCATGCCTTTGGGAAGGAGATAGTCGCCGAGATGCCGAAGATGTCGAACAATCGCATGTATAGGATTATCAACCCGTAACTCTAGCATGCTTCTTCCGGAGAAACTATACGGAGTCCGGAGAAGGTGCTCTTGGGACTTAGTGAAATGTAAAAGGACAAATTTACCTAGGTAGCCAAGCATTATATTATTAATACTGGAGTTTTAGCTCTTTAAGGTAACCGGAAATTACCCCTCTACGGAGTATTCCTCCTTCTCTTAGGGTTAGAAGACGATTTCCGCAACGGAGGCTGGAAGGTCAATAGAGCGTGGGAGCCATGTTATTCGTTGATTGCCGTAATGATCTCCTTTTGAGTTCTATACTTATCACATTGAAAACTCCTATCAGAGGCTTCTACCGCGATTTGCGGCGCCTTCGGTGTTGCCCCCTAGCAAGGTAGGAGTTCCCTACCATTTCCGTACCAAGTGGGTTCTTGTGGCTGGATGTGGTAGGATCAGGGCCCCCGCAATTCTCTCTTTCTGGGTTCTCGCCATCCCCGCAACCAGGCGAAACCGCAAGACTGGCCTTCAGACCCTGTACCTGTCTTGCGTGCTGGTATCCGCTACTTGGGTCGCCTCAAATAAAGTAAACCGACAGACCGACCGACCGACAGATTTCTCGCAACGGCTCGACTTTCCTCCAAATAATGGTCCCGTCAGAATGGAGGCTCAAAGCCCATCGACCTGCAATCAGTGCGGGAAGAAATTCCAGCGAAAGGCCCATTTACTGCGGCATCAACAGCAGCGTGAGTTGAATTGAGCGGCTATGGAATGCATTTTGCTTTTGCTGGATTCGAGTCAAGTGTCTTGTGTTGTGTTGGCTTGTGTTGGCTTGTGTTGGGTTGGGTTGGGTTGGGTTGTGTTGTGTTATACTGTATTGTACATGTTATCTGACAGGCATGGATAGATTCCGGGGATCGGCCGTACAGTTGTAAATTCTGCTCCAAGACCTTCAAACGAAGGTACGTACCTTTTTTCCCGACCCCGCGTACAGTACTACCGGAATCTGCGGAATATCGACACTGACACTTAATCTCTACAGTGATGTATTGAGGGACCATTTCAGTCGATGCGACCGTCGCGGGAACTCGGCCATCCCCAATTCCCTCGAGAGAGGACGCAAACGCCATGCATGCGACGAATGCTCGAGGCTCAAGGTCAAATGCGACAACAATGTGCCGTGTCGCAAATGCAAGGAGTTTGGTAGGACATGTATCAAGAGCCGGCCTACAGGTCAGTCGCAAATCCATGTACTGTCTATGGCATAGTAACGCGCTTCCGAAGATATATATACTGACGCGCGCAGCCGCCTCGAGTCCGGCTGAAAGCACCGCCAGCGTCTCGCGCTCCACTCCCGATCTTGCCTCCTCTGACCGCAACTCGATTAGCTTCCTCCTGAACTGTCCCACCGAGACAGACTTCATGCGCGAGTTCCCCAAATCGTCAACCCTGAGTCCGAATAGCAAGGCTGCTGAATACCAGAGCTTTATGAACCTCGGGCACAGCTATGAACCGCCTCTGGCAGCCATCAACGATGGATCATATATGCATCAGGACTATGGGCACATTATGCAAGACAACAACCTGGATGCTCTCCTAAACAACCTCGAGTTTGCTGCATTTGAGGAGAGGACACACAATTGGCAGCTGCCGGGCGAGAATGCGATTCCTTGGTCTGGCGATGCAACCTTCATAGACCGGAACGCTCTTGGACAGAAAGCATATGAGATCAGAGAGAAGTTGAAATACACGGCGGCCAATCTCCATTCCCCAAGCATGCCACCGAAGGAGATATTGGATGGGATTGATTCCATCACAGCGGACAACATTGCGGCATGGGTAAAGTTATATTTCACGCATTGGCATAAGCATGCGCCTCTAGTCCACGAGTCCAGTTTCAATCCTTGCACAGCTGCTATACCGCTGATTCTAGCACTGATAAGCCTTGGTGGAATGGTGAGTTATATGCGACCCCAAAGACCACCTTTGTACTTTGTACTCACAAACTCGATTCAGTACTCCAAGGACGCTGCAGAGGTAGCAAAGCTAAAACTCTTGTTGGATACCATAGAGACCTACGTGTATTCCATCCCGGGACTCAGTGAGGAATATGATATCCCAGGCCGTACATATGTCATCCAAGGAGAAAACGCAGCTCCCGAATGGCAGCAATACCAGCTCGAAGAATTACAAGGCGCCTATCTCATGATTGTAGTCCAATTCTGGTCTGGAAATCCCATTGCTAGAACTAGAGTCCGCCAGTCGAGATTTCAAAGACTTTATTCCGTGAGCGCATCCCTCCTTCAAGTTTTGAACTTGTACTCACTACGTGATCCCAGATATACCATCACTTAGATTTGCAAGTAGTACAGCATTCGCCAACATTTCAAATAATAGACCAGCAAACCTTTAGAAGCTGGATCCGAAAGGAGTCGTATATACGGTAAGTCCACCGTCAAATGTGTAGCGCATACTGATTGCGGTCTTCGACATGGAACTAATCTTTCGCCTAGCACTGCTACCGTGACGACCATGCTAGACCACGCATTCGGGATTTTTGACAACGTATCTCCTAGATTTCAATGGGCTGAGCTGGACCTACCTTTTCCTAGCGACGATGTATACTTCAAAGTCACCAACTACGACGAGCTCGTCGCTAAATCCCTGTACCCACAACACAAGATGAAAATCAAAGACGCATTCCTTGTCCTCTTCTCACCTCCCGAGACCGCGGAACACGACCTCAAAGTACTTCGCAATGCCAATCTCACAGCACTCGATATGCAATTGCTTATTCACTGTGAGTCCCCACCACCTACCTCCAACCCATTTGCATTGCCCTTTGTGCAGCACTAACGTTGTTCTAAGATCTGTACACGTGCGTCTGGAAAACCACTTTCTCGAACCCGATGGCTGCTCTGCCGACAGTCAACATTCCAGATCTGTTATTGCCCTTCAGAACTGCTATGCGGAATTGGCGAACGGTTTGGGACCAGATCAAGAACTTGGTACCAGAGAACGAGTGGAACAAATTAGGATTCCAAATAACCGCAGAGACATATTTCGATGCTGTCAAGGCAATTGTCGACGCGTTTGAGAAGAGGGATGGGAAGTTTCCGCCTATACCGAGTGATTGTGAGAAGGGGACACACTTGAAAAGGCTGTTGACCTTTTAGACTTACTGGGGAACAAGTATTCCACCCGGAATCTTCGATCCTTGAGTTTCATACGTTCGAGCTGATAGGAAGTCGGTATTCAAGTCAAGTGCTTGGAATCAATTGCCTGCAGCTCAGGGCTCTGAGAATAAGCCCCCCTGTTCTGGGATATTCAATGTCACCTTCGGGA
Organism: Lachnellula hyalina; assembly: GCF_007821495.1. Classification (NCBI taxonomy): domain Eukaryota; kingdom Fungi; phylum Ascomycota; class Leotiomycetes; order Helotiales; family Lachnaceae; genus Lachnellula; species Lachnellula hyalina. The sequence continues at coordinate 198,720 of NW_022157141.1, read as the reverse complement.
GAAGATAGAACGAGACTGAAATTGCTGTGTCAATGCATCATTTAGAAGGAGTAAACATGGGTTAGCATTGGGAAAGAGCCAAGTATATGGTGGCCAAGTCCTTGTGGATAGAGCGGGCGTTACCGGTAGTTGATGCGATACCTCCAATCTCTACTTGTTCTGGACATGAGGGGACAAAAATATATATTGCAATATTATCGAGGACGCGTAGTTGTCACCCCATGCTACGGAGTAAGCCAAATAAAGTTTCAAACAAGCTTCTAAGTCCAAGCCGTAGTGCGGCGTTGGCTCGTATATGCAAGCCGGTTGGTAAGCAAGCCATCTCTAAGTTAAACAAGTTTTGGATCTTCACAGCCTTACATGAGTACAACAGCATCAAGCATCCCTATTTCGTATGAGGGCTGACGGTTGGAGTGACCGCAGAGTCAGTTGCTTCCCGTGTCGACTTTAGTCCCGATGTTCAACAAACTCCGCGAAGTACAAAGAGCTACTCGGGTGCTGTCATTGGCTAATCGGGCGGCACGACTCTCATCTTCGAGATGTTACCCCAGTTCGGACTAGCTTCAACTTAACGACCCTTGTTTTGTCCTCTGCAAATATCACTCATATAACGCCCTTATTCCTCCTTTGGGTGGTCAACTCGAAGCCAAGCATCATCACCTCATTAACCGTATCAGCGCCATGTCTTGAGAGTAAATACCTATTGCAAACATGGTGTATGGGGGAAAACTGTCAAAGGCATGTGAGCCATGCAGAACACGGAGAGCAAAGGTAAGGCCCCAAGGGCAAAGATAACGGCTTTATAGACGCTGATATCAAACAGTGCGATTTTATTTCTCCAGAATGTAGTCAATGTCTAAGAACGAAGAGAAAGTGTCACGGGTATCGAGACACGGAGGGCTTAAGAATCAGCGATATGAGCGCAATCGTTGTCAAGAAGTTTAAAGCGCGCAGCGATGAAGACTCCACCAACGTGCCTCTTCCTGCAAGCTGTCCTGATTCTTCTGAATCCGGGGGCCCATTGGCTATAAGCCCTGTCTTGACTGTCCCAATAGATGACCGTGCCTTTTACTACTTCCGAACCACGTTCGTCATTGGTAATGCCCGCTCGTTCAGGTACCTAGAGTCCCTTTACGAGTATGGAGACATGGATGACCACCTCTCGGTGAGCATCCGCGCTGTAGGGCTGGCAAGCCTGTCAAAAGCAGCTCGGTCAACCGACCTTGAAAATCAGGCCATGCGGTCTTACGTAGCCGCCCTACGAATGATCAACTTGGCCATTACCTGTTCGAATGTAGCTACCAACGACACTACCCTATCAGCAATTATGCTTCTGGATCAGTTTGAGAAGATAATCCCACCGACAGCTCGAACCACTCAAGCATGGACAAACCACCTCAACGGCGCCACAGCCTTAATGAAAATGCGTGGCCGCCACCAATTTGAAACGAAAGCCGGGCTGGAGATATTTATCCAGATGAGCTCCCACCTGCTCGTCTCGTGCATGCAGCACACGATTGCCCTTCCAGAAGATTACCTAACCCTTCGCACCTACGCAACCAACTTCCTCGACACTAATGACATCGCATGGCGCTTGTCTCAAGTTACAGTACGTTACATCGGTTTCCGCGCCGCGATAAAGTCTGGCAGTTTGTTTGATACAGATACCATCATCGCAACTGCCACTGACATGGATTCCGAGATGGTAGCCCTGATGGGCGAATTTCCACCCGAGTGGATGCCGTAGTCAATACCCCTGACCGCACCCTCGGAGCTCGTTTACAGGTCCCACTACGACTTCTACATCGACTACCGGCTAGCCGAGGGCCTTAACATGGTACGTGCGGGCCGAATACCTCTCCTTGACCTGATCAGGGAACAATGCGAAGCCGCACCCGTGTCATCGGGTTCCTGCCAAGAATTCGAGCGCTATCAATGTGTACAACGCGTTAAAGACAACGTTGCCGAAATGGCGGGTTTGATATGTGCTTGTGTACCGCAACTAGCCGGCTATTTCCCTTTTCTCGGAACCGGCTCATCCCCAGGCTCACCGGATAGCTATACGGCTCCTGGTTCCGTGAAAGACATGAAGTTAGAACTCTCCAACGAAGCGAGTGCGTATTCGCTCCTTTGGCCGCTATTTACTGTTGCAAATTCTCGTGCTTGTCCAGAGGATGTGAAGACTTGGATTATTGGCCAGTTAAGGATTCTTGGGAAGCTTTTGAATTCGGAGCAAACGTTGGAGATAGCTGATGGCTTGGCGAGAGGGGAGGAAAGAGATATTTGGAGTGTTTATGCCTTGTTAGGGAGTATTTGCTATTCTGTTACTGGTGCTTGATGATATCCCAAAATGAAATTTGAATATAATAATGATATGATATGATAAATCCTAATTTGAAGATATACGGATGATTTCTTGATCTTAACCTCTGAAAAGCTGCCTATGATTGCGTATAATTCTACCTGCCAAATCTTTAGCATTTCGAACTGGGGCAGCCACTTCATAAGAAGAGTTCAACGGATCTTCAAACCTCAAACATCTGCAAGTGAAAATCTATGGCTACAGAGAAAGTCACTTCTCTAAATCTATAAAAGATCCAGCATACTCACGGAATACATTGCGGGTAAAACCCGTCAATCCTCTGAATTCCGTACGAACGCCGATCATTCATCTCGACTACTTAAACAAATGCCTTTCAGCTGACATCCGTAATAATGAAAACCCAGCAGGCTACGTCCACTAGCCAAACATTTGCAGAGGCTTTTGCGTGCCGCTAGGCCCAAAGGAGGACACACATCGAAAGGACCCGCCTTCACGCACGGTGGTGATGCCTTAAATATCAGAGAGCTGACATTCAAAGGAGATTTTCTTTCAATTTCATAGCTCAGTAGAAACAGGCTCAGAATGGTCCGAATAGACGATTACCCGTGTGTCAGGTTTCGAGGGAGTAGCTGGATTTGGTATTCAAGATGCTGTGGTGGCTGTAACTCTACTATCCATTCTCCCACTGCTATAAATGTTGGCATGGTGCTATATAAGTATGAAGAGATAAGTGTTTTCTATTTCATTATTCAGTCTAATCATCTTCGGCATTCTCATTTCATCTTAACACTAGGTATCCCTCTCATCTCTATCAACTTAATCTATATTTCACCAACCCAAACTATCAATATGGGCAATGATATTCGGAAAGGCATTGCAATTGTCGATCTCGCCGTTTACATCCCCCTCATCGTCACTGTCATATTCGTCATCATCCGCCATGGTTTCCAAAAACAACTCGGCTGGATATACCTCCTCATCTTCACGGTAGTCCGCACAGCAGGCGCTGTCATGGAACTCTTCCACATCCATAACACCGACAACAGCACCTACCTCGAATGGTCCCTCATCCTCTCCTCAGTCGGCCTCTCACCCCTCCTGCTCGCCTCGCTCGGCCTCCTAAAACGAGTTATCGACTGTACATCAACCCACGTCTCAAGCGGCGAACCCAACGTAATCGTCAGCGCCCTCTCCGAAAGACTGCGCATCATAAAACGCTTTTCCAGCAAAGCAACCGCCAACTCCCGCCGTAGTCGCGTCATCCAGCTCCTACAGCTCCCAACAACCATCGCGCTCATCCTCTGCATCGTCGGCGGCATGGACGCCGTATCCTCATCCTCCACACCCAAGGACATCTAGACAGGCCTCAAAGACACCAAATGGGGCATGGGCATCTTCATCGCCATCTACCTGCTCCTCTGCATCCTAACCCTCGTCTCCGTCTTCGAGATCCGCAAGACTGTCTCCGGCGAACGCAGAGTCCTGCTCGCGGTCCTCATCGCGCTGCCACTCATCGGCTCGCGCTTGCTCTGGAGCGTGCTGTGCACTTTTAAGGGCGGCAAGATTTTCAATATCGAGGATGGGAGTGCCGTGGTGCAGATTGCCATGGCGGATGTCGAGGAGCTGCTGGTGGTGTTCATGTATGTCGTTGCTGGCCTAAGTGTTGGCAAGTATGATGAGCGCGAGGTGAGCAGACAGAGGGCTAAGGATAATGTGTATGCGCCTCAGTCGTTTGACGGTCGAGTGGATCCTAGAGATGGTGCTATGGCTGCTTGGCCGCATCCACCTGTGCAGGCGAGGAGGAATGATGAGGGGTACAATGGCGGGTATGCTCAAGGGTACAACGGGGGTTACGCTCAGTAGATTGTACAGTCTGTCTATTGTTGATCTTTCATTTGTCTGGGGCTGAGGTTGTGGGAGTCTGATGGAGATTTAGGTTGATGGGGAGATTTGAAACTTAGCCAGGAGTTTGGGAAAATGTCAATAGACTGTTTTTGTGTATGAGATCACCTATGAATAGAGAATAAAAAATAATAGAGCTCTATCTAGAGACTACAGTTAGAAATTGCTTTCAACTCTATTAACAAATCCTATCTGGCATAACTACCTATATCCTCTTATTCTTCATAACTACATAGAATAAGTTTTTAAAGGTTAAATTACTTTTATATGCCATATTAATTCTAAGTTTAGATATTAACCTTAAATTTAAGCTCAAAAGAATCTTCTCATCATATTTCCAAGCCGAGTATAGCGTGTCTTTGAACCACAATCTTGTCTAAGTCGACTTTAAATAAAAGATTAGTGATATTGTACCTATAAGACATATAGCGTTATATGATTACTAGACCGACGTGAGAGATATCAGGTAGATGTATACAGAATCTTTAGTATATATCATTTTCTACATAAACGCAAGAAAAGCAGACACCTGCTGCAAAAGCTTTCTGTGTAGCGCTATGCAGTGCCTTGATAATAATAATTTGAAGAGTTGGCCAGTCACTTGAAGGAGGACTAAGTCATATTCAGATGGCGGTAAGATTAGATTAGATTAGCATAGGACTGATTCATAATAGTGAGAATGAATGAATGAATAACCTGCAATCCCGCTCCGACTAACTCTCTCCAGACCTATTTATATAACGTATCAATCCAAGTTGGGAAATCGTAGCCTAGATGGAATTTCGAAAGAGTAAAAGAAAAAGCATATTATCATACCATACCACACCGCCGTTCAGGGCAACCGACCCTTTCAAAGTCCTGGATCGAATACTAAGTATTGAGATATCAATGTAAACACTCACCATGGAGTCCAGCATCTCACCACCAACCATCCTCACAGCCCTAGCAGCAACCCTCCTCCTCACGCTCACCATCCTCCTCCTCTCCGACCTCCACACGCAACATCACCTCCCCCCAGGCCCCCTCCCCCTCCCCTTCATCGGCAACCTCCTCCTCCTCCTGAACCCCAACCGCAAAGCCCACGAGGTCTTCCGATCACTCGGCCACACCTACGGCCCCATCTTCACATTCTGGCACGGCCGCGAACCCCAACTCGTCATCTCCGACCCCGCCACCGCCACCTCCCTGCTCGAAGCCTACTCGGCCATCTTCTCCTCCCGCCCCCGCCTCGTAATGCTCTCCGAAATCTACTACCAGGGCTCCGGGCTCTTCACGCAGGCCTATGGCAGGGAATGGACGCAGCGCCGCAGACTGATGACGCATGCGCTACGACCGGCGCTGCTGAAGGGGTATGGAGAAAGGCAAGATGCAGAGGGCAGTCGGCTGGTTGCTGAGCTGGCCGCGGGCGTGGAGTGGAAGGAGGCCTTTGAACGATACGCCGCGAGTATCATTTTCAGCACTGCCTACGGCCGCTCCATCAACACGCTCTCCAGCAGCGTCGTGCGCGAGAAAAAAGCTCAGGTGCAGAATTTCCTCCATCTAGCTGTCCCCGGACGCTACTGGGCTGAGACCTTCCCGGCTCTTATATACATGCCTGACTTCCTCGCGCCGTGGAAGAAAGCAGCTCGACGCATGGGCGACGACGACGCGGCGCTGAACCGGCGGCTGGTAGAGGATGTGCGCGTGCAGGGCAAGAGCGCAGGAGACAGCTTGACGAAGACGCTGCTGACTATGGACGCAGAGAAGGAAGTCTCGGGACGAGCATTCACGCAGATCCCCGGTGCGCTGTTCAGCGCCGGGCTCGACACCACCATGTCTGCACTATCGACCTTCCTCCTGGCCCTGCTAACGCACCCGCACATCCTCTCCTTCGCACGCTCCGAAATCGATACCGTGATCGGACGCACGCGCGCTCCTGTGCTCGAGGACGAGCCCGCACTGCCGTACATTACGGCGCTGGTTCGAGAAGTGCTGAGGTGGCGGCCCGTGACGCCGTTTGGGATTCCGCACGCGAGTACGGCGTGTTTTGAGTGGAACGGCTATGTGATCCCGAAGGGCACGGTGGTGCTGGCGTCTCATTGGAACATAAGCATGAACGACGAATACTACCCCCTGCCCGAACTCTTCGAGCCATCACGTTTCCTCAGTCGCGAGCATCCGCGTTCCAGGCCGGAGTTTAAGGGCAGAGAGCACCCGCATAAAATAGGGCATAACGCTTTTGGGTGGGGAAGAAGGATTTGTCCGGGTGAAGCCCTGGCGACGAACACAATCTTCGTTGCGGTGGCGAAGATGATCTGGGCGCTGGATTTCGAGACGGTAGAGGGCGAGACGTATAATGTTGATGATTATGTTGGAGGACTTACTGTGAGGCCGAGGGATTTCAATTGTGTGGTAAAGGTCAGAGGTGCGGAGCGGATAAAGGTGATAGAAAGGGAAAGAATAGAGGCGCAGAAGGTCATGGAGGCGTATCCACCCTATGATTAGAGAGAAGAGGTTCGAGATGGAGGTGTGGAGTACTATGCGATGTCGTATTTTTGTAAGGAAGGATCTAGTTTCAGGTATGCTTACACTGCTGCCCAGAGAATGACATCCTCAATTGATGTATCCTTCCCTAATCTCATAGCCCAATAGCCCAATAGCTAGCAAGCAATTACTTCAATACAAAGTCTTCAAATGTAACCATTTTTATAGGAAGAAAACGCGACGAAAACAATACTATGGCCACTTTGCAAAACAACGACGGCAATGGAAAGGCATAATCAACATTTCGAATACAAGATCTTTACTTACCTATAAATGCCCGAATTCCGCAAATCTCACAACCTACCAGGAGGAATAAAGACAATGGAAGCGGGGCTCTTGTATAACATCTATCTCATTCCGTATCGTATCATATCATATCATATCCTATCCTATGATTGTTAGATATTCCCCGCCTGATGCTCGCTAGATTCCCGTCTATTGAGGTATATTGCAGTAGCTTCTTCTCTTATGCACACCTTTGCACAATTATCATTGCTGATATGGTATGCCACGCCAGCTTCATCTTCTTCTCCCGTATGCCTTTACGTCTTCAGCCAGCTCTTGGACTTGAACCACCATTAGCAATTACCGGGTTATTTCCATCTTTACTTGTCTGCTTCTTCTTTCTTGAACCTGGAGGGCCAAATTGCCCCTCTTATCTTAAAACCTGGCACATATGTCCCCGATGATCCTTTCCTCCTTTCGTTCCTTCCTTCAATCGTCTGCCGAAAAATATCGTTTCGTTTTATTCTTCACCTGCTGCGCCTTTAAATCCGGGGGTACAATAGTATGATGCACGACATGGGGTCGGTATATAGCATCAACAGGCGGCATCCTGTTTTCACGTAAGCCCAATTCCTCCCCTTCACTCCCCTTTCTCCTATAAACAGGGGCTTCAAACTTACCAATCATCTAAACTCAAGGGAAAATACTCATATAACAAATCCGTATTCTCAGGACTCGCCGCAGCCTTAGCCCCATGACTGCTTTTCCTAACGAGCGGACTCTCCCCACCACTTCGCCCTACTTCCTTGCGTCCGTATTCGTCATCCACTAGACTAAGATCGATTGGTGCGGCCGCGCTAGGTTTTACGGGGGTGGTGTTTTCGGATTTCCATTTTGTTTTCGGGACGGGGGGACGGGATGAATGGCCGTTGTTGGTGGAGAGAGCAGGCTTTTTGGAGGGCCTGTGGGTTTCGGGGGATGTTGTGCTGGAGGGGAGCGTTGCTGAGTTGGAATTGGACCAGTCGGGGAGATCAAGTGGTGTCTGTTCGCATCAGTATTTAGAGAAACAAGGGGGGGGGGGGGTGAAAGGAAAGACAAACCTGTAAAGCATTCAACGCATAAAATCGATACGTGCTATTTGACACGGCGGGATCAACCTTCACCTGAGGAACATTCGTACTCGCAGAAGCATCACTCATAGCCCTCTGCTTGGGCTCCAACTTCCTCTCAGAAAGCGGCACATCCTTCCTACTATCGAAATTCCTCGGACTCCTGCCCCTTACAATAATCGGCCCACTCTGTATCTCCGCCAACTGGAAATTCTCACCTGTAGCTAGAGTAGCCATGAGGTTTATCTGAATGACATAATGTTGCTGTAGACCTTTCCGCCGGCCGTTATTCGCAGTTGCGTGTTTAAACTGCAGCCGTTTCCAGGCTATAGGTATCGAGACGGAAAGGGGGTCCAATTCCGGGTTCGTACTCAGATCCAGCGGCCATTTCGGCGGTGCGGCGCCTGCTTTATCATCACTCGACGACCCCGTCGATGTTTTCCATGGCACGGATATGATTTCGGTGCTTTTGCCCTCTATACTCTCCAGCGCCGATATCGTAGCCGTGAGGTCATATAAAGGTATTTGTTGTCCCTGCTCATTAACCATATGCGTAACATTCCTCGACAACGTTACGGAGCCCGAGATCTGAAAGAGATTCCGCCGGTAACAAGTCAACTCCATGGGTCGCCCCGCCGTGTCGCCACCGAACACATCTTCCGCGACGAAAAACATCCCGTATAGTTCTGCGGTCATCTGTGGCCATGTCTGTTGGCTGCGGTCATCCAGGACAGGTGCTTTCATGATGGGGACACCGAAGCCGAGAAGCTTGTTGTCGAGGTCTTGCGGGGCGCGCCGTCGCCATCTTGGGTGCTGGGATTGTTGGGGTTATCGAGGAGGGATTCGAAGGGCCCAGATTGGTAGGAAAAAGGGTCTTCGAAGGTGGTGGAGAAGGCGTCGGAGAGGTCATAGGAGGGCGTGAAAGGGATGGGGAGGCCGGTGGTGTGGACTTCGTCTCTGGGTTGTCCGCTGTGGACGGTGAAGTCAGCTTAGTTTCTTTGAGCTGATATGTATTTGAGATCCTGCATTATATTTGTAGGATAGGTATGGGAGAATAAGGGACGTACAATAATCCATCCCCCTCAAAATTTAGATCACGATCGAATGGATCCATGGTAGTCATGCGCCCCGAGTCTGGGACACTCAATCGCAGAATGTCGTTCGGCGCAGAGCTCATGGTCAGAGTATCATAGCCTGCCATGGCATGGCGATGGGGAACTCGTAGTTCGCTGGTGCGGCGGGTAGTAGATTGAAGCATCGGTAACAGGTCTAATAGTTGTGCGCATTATTGTTTCCAAGCAGCATGTGAGGTAATACACAAGTATGTATGTAATTAATTTACGTGTATAGATATAAATAAATATATATTGCAAATGTACTGTGGGTAGGGCTGTGGTGGAGGGATGTGAGAGTTGAGGTTGAGAAGCCGTTGAAGGAGCCAGTCGGAGCCGCGATGGTGGTTATATGATCTCCGCGTTATTAGAGGAGTGGGAGCCTGACCGCAGGAGAGAAAGAAGGCTTAGATGTTTCTATTGATAACTCGCTCTATGCTAGAGGGGAAGGCAAGGCAAGGCAAGGTAGGGTAAGGCTTGGATTGTATATCGGAACGTGCAACAGTGGCTATCTATCTGCATCTGCATTTGCATTTGCATGTGGATAAATAGCAAGAAAGGGGAAGAGAGGAAGAGGGCATCCGGATTAGAGGATTAGAAGAGTCGAGTAGAGGGGAGGAATGGAGTTGAGTGGAGCATGCGGTAGTATGGTATTAGGGCGACAAGCATCCGATTCGTGCAGTCCAGGGGCGTGCAAGTGTAGCTTCCAGGACCCTCTCTCACTATCTCGGCTTTCTCACTCGTTATCGCTCTCGACTCGATTGAATCCCCAAGGAACCCCCTACAGATGATCTGCAGTCGATTAGGAAGGAGAGGGAAGGGAGGGAGATCAGGGAAGCGACTACAAAATGTAATGTACCAGCACCAGGCCAGGGCCAAGATCTCTCTCACAATATCTTCATTGTTACTTGTACTGTAGCAACTTGGTTACTTTATAAGGTTCATGTGACTCAGTAGTAGTATGCACGCGAGATAGGCATCCTGCCCCCCTGCCTACCTAGCTCGTCCCACCCCGCATCTTCGAGATTCGAGATTTCTACTTGTACGGAGAAGACATCATGTTCCCCCATAGCAAAGACAGGACTGCGGAAGTGGTCTCCGGAACAAGGCCGAACCGGAGCTTCTTGACATGAACATGGCTTACAACTGCTGATTCATTCCCCATGTGATTTGTTGAAAGAGGAAGAGATCGGATGAATTGAGGCATAGATGCCTCGTTTCCCTGCATGGGGGGCGAGGAGGGAGGATTGGATGGAATCATGGAACGAGCTTTCACGTGTTGAAACCCCCCCTTTTCTCTGCGCCCCGTTTCAATTAGTCCATTTCAGTCCATTCCTCAGATATGTCATTTATCTCATTTCAAATGTAAATAATATCTTGCTCACTCATATGCCATCGCCTATTTCTTCCTAGAAACGCCCGAAAATGCTATATATGTACCGTAAATGATGCATGCCCGGTCCTTTTCGTGCAAAATCGCTACCCACTAGAACATGCTACCGCAACCGCCGCTCCAAGAAGACTGCTCTCTTCCGCATACATTAATTCTACGACCCCTCTCTTTGCGCCCGTCGCCTCAACCAACGCGTCGAGTTGCTCCTGGCATGTCGCCCTGAACCCCGGGTAGTTCTCGAGCACTGACCCGTTATATGCTACCAGCGTATGTGAGGATTCGTCTGCAGGGATCGACTCGGCTTCGTTGCGCAGTTGCCACAGCGCGTGGGTGCCGGCTGCGAGAATGCCACTTGCTCGGTAAGTGATATGCGACGCGATGAGGCGAATAGCTTGCATGTCCTCTTGTGTAGGCGGGTAGGATGTTGGGTGTCGAGAGAGGAAAATTTTTCGCGCGGAGGAGAGCGATGTGCTTTGGTCGCTATGCCATTTGTTAGTGCCAGGTCTTTTGCGTGTAAGGATGGCATATACTTACGATTCAATATGAGAAATAGTCTCAGTGTCCAAGGAGTATTGCTCTCTCAGGCTGGGAGGTACGATGCCTCCAAAAAATCCTGCTGTCTGGATACCATCGACCAAAACCAAGCGAACAATCTCTCCCAAGTACCCCCCACTGACGAAATACTCCATTGGTTGAAAGTCGGGCATAGGATGACTAGCCCTCAGTCTTTCGTCCCATTTCGTTTCCGGTAGGATGCCAGCGCCAAACATGGAGAGCTCTGTGTTGACGATGACATGTTTGGCTGCATCGTGCCAGCTATCAGGTCGAACGCCGAATTTGGGAGGAGAGAACATGTGTACTGGGAGATGCACAGCAGCGTTTAGTCCAGTGCCCACAATGAGCGCAAAGCGGGTAGTCTGGTCTAAATATGCCTTGGAGAGCAGAGTTGCCGAAGAGTCGTTGACGATAGCGTTCAATTGAACGTTGAGACCCTTCCTGGAGCATGAATCTTGAATGATATCTCCAAGATCTTTTCCAAGAAGACCATGAGCTGCAAGAAAGCCTTTACCCATACCCAAGAGAAGTCCACTTCGAAGTGAGGTTTGCCTGAATTTGTCAGCTGACTTGCTTAAATAAAGATGATGATATACATACTCAATTGGAAATGACCATGACATTCCCATAGATAGAGGAGCGCTGGACATATCATGGCCTTCATCCTGACCTGACAGAGTCTGTGAAATGCGCTCAGCCATCCAGTCGAAAAACAAAACACCCTTTAGCTGCCTCACAGCACCTAAGATTTTGTAAGAATCTATTTTCAATATCGTAGTCTCCTGCCCGACACATCCACGCCCGGAAAGCTCAATCAAAGCAACCCTAAAAGTGGATCCCCCAACATCGAGAGCGAGATAGGTCCCACATTCATCTCCCGTGGGAAGTTGATGGTTGTACGACGGGAGCATATTCATCGGATTGTCCAATAAACTCTCCCCAAATTGAGCCCTCAGCCCATCAGACAAGGCCACCAGCCTCGACTTCTCCCTGGACTCTCCAAAAGCGGTCTCAACATTCGTTATGAATTCCGCATACATCTTCTTCTTTCCCCCACCAATATCGCCATTCTGGTCAACATTCTTGTTCTTGATAATCGAAGGCGCAATCCAGATATTCAGGATGGTTTGGAGGACAGACTTCGTCCTCAGCAAACTCCTGATAATGGCAGCGTAGAAGGCCTGTCGTACCTTGAGCATTGCAGCAATGAATGGCTGCATGTCATTGAGCGTTGATACATATAGAAGAAATTTAAGTGTAGCGGCGCTGTGAGGCGGAGCTAATGTAGTACGATCGACGAGTACGGGTTGTTGCGTCAGGTTTCCTCTCCATACACGCAGAAATGTTTATTGCTGTAGTAGTTGCATCGTGCCAGATTCCCAAAAATTAATGCAAGGTTGGGTAGGTGAAGGTACGGTGCCGTACCGTATATTTCGTAATGGTTGAAAGAATGAAATGTCAGACAGCTGCGACCCGAGTCTAAGGAGGGAAGGTCGCGAGTAGTACGACGCGTGTGGGGGAAACGGATTGGATGCGTCTCGAAGATGCCGAGTAACATGTAAAGACGATCATATATAAATAACGACTAGGAAGCCCAGGTTTTGACGGGCATTGAGATGAGAAAGCTATTGCGCCATAGCGAATACGGAGATTGATAGGGCGGGAGGAGGTTTTCAGCCCAACAGCGAGTGTAACATCGTTAGTAGTATTGAAAATAGCAGTAGCGTAATTTTCATGTAAAGGAAACAGAGGTGAAAGAAAGAAGGTCTTTTACCTCCGTAGACCTTCTGCAAGCAAGTGTGGGTACTTTCCGCTGGCTCGGGCAAGCTCTACTGGTCAGTTGGACCAGAAATAGAGTGAGTGCATTTCCAAGTATCGGGACACCAAGGATAGGATGCCTAGACTCTCACTCTACACGGTCGGTGAGCAGCAAAGCAATGAGAATAATAGGATTTGCGGTACGAGAGAGCTACCACCAATTGATGCACTGTACTCTACTCCATGTCGGGATACCTAGTCGGACTCGGTGGTTCTCTACTCCGTACCTAGGTACTTCTTCGTGGTCCAGCGCATGTTGCATGAAGTAATTCAGAGGTGTCGAGTGAAAAGCAACGTTACAGCTGTTGGGAGTAACGAGTGTCTTTGCTTTGCCATTCTGCCCCGGACCCGAATGACTGCCGCTTATCTAAGTGGCACCCGCTAATCGCCGCCTCGTCTCCCCACTGCAACAACCAACGACCAGACTAGACCAGACCCGACCAAACCTTACAACGTTGTCGAATATCCATATTAAGATGCCAAGGCCAAGACTCTCTCGGCCCTGACCCAATATCAACTGCCACTACTGCTATACAGAATCGAGCTGGACAACTGTCTGGAGACTCTCAATGGTCCTGGATGTCGAGCTAGATGGCCCATGGCGACTGGATTTCACTATACTGCACTGCACTGTACTATAACTACTATAATTGCCCCGCAGACACGCCGCCCGCCATGATGGTTTCACACACGAATCGCCATCAGCATACTGATACTGTCCCGAATGTGCCGTAGCGTTGGGTCACGATTCAGTCGACAATGGGGTGTTGTCGACAGTGACGTTCCATACTCTACAGGCTACCGAACCTACCGCACTCTCTTCAAACTTTTGGCCAACCTCCCGTCCTATGCTACTTGTCAATGGCAAACCCTGCCCAATGAAGAATGTCACATGTGGGTATGAATCTCCTGGTAGTGAGGATCTGATGATTCATCGCAGCAACGTAAGGGAGTTCCGATTACTACGTCTCCTACTGTCAAATTTCTGATATTCTCTCTGCTTTTTCTGCCTTTTCTGCTTCTTAATATACATTTCTACCTGAAGAAACCTCAACATCCAGTACATTCATCAGTCCCTTCCTTCTAGAACCACTAACCCAATAACCCAATAACTCGTCCAACCATCCAAGATGAGGCTCATCATCAGAGACGATCCGACACAGGCGTCATCCTATATTGCCAAGTATATCATTGGTACGTCTTCTGCCCCGCATCTTGGCCCCCAAATATTAACTTATTCCCGCAGACAGAATTCAAGCCTTCAACCCAACAAAAGAACACCCCTTCGTCCTCGGCCTACCAACCGGCTCCTCTCCCGTGGGAATTTACAAAATCCTTGTCCAGAAATTCAAAGCCGGCGAAATCTCCTTTGAAAATGTCGTTACCTTCAACATGGTAAATATATCCTCCTTCCCTCCCTTCTCAGCCACGCGCAGCCTTACTGACAACATATCAACAGGACGAGTACATCGGCATCCCGCGCGAACACCCCGAAAGCTACCACACATTCATGTACAAACACTTCTTCTCGCACGTCAACGTTCATCCCTCCAATATCCACATCCTGAACGGCAATGCCCCTGATCTAGAGGCAGAATGCGTGCAATACGAAGCCGCCATCAAAGCAGCCGGTGGCATTGATCTATTCCTTGGTGGTATCGGTCCAGATGGCCATATTGCATTCAACGAGCCCGGCTCTTCCCTCGCATCGCGAACGAGAGTCAAGACGCTGGCGTACGATACAATAATTGCAAACTCGCGGTTCTTCGACAACGATCTAGAGAAAGTGCCGAAAATGGCACTTACAGTTGGCGTACAGACTGTGCTAGAGGCGAGGGAAGTCGTGATTATCATCACAGGCGCGCATAAATCCCTTGCGCTCAAGAAATGTATCGAAGATGGCGTGAACCACATGTGGACACTATCGAGTCTACAACTGCATCCTCACCCCATGATCGTAGTTGACGAAGACGCAACCCTTGAACTACAAGTAAAAACCGTCAAAGTAATTGCCCCTATCCCCCACATAAAAATAATCCCCGAGCTAACGCGAAACCAGTATTTCAAATCCATCGAAGCAGTAGCTTCCTCCCAAGGCTTCGAACAAATCCTCCCCTCGAAAATCCGCACCGGTCCCCGCACAACCGCGCTCAACTCTACATATAGCCCCTCGAAACCACCTACGCCAGCAACTGTTAAGGATGAACCGAGCATCCTGTCCCCGCAACCCGTTACCAGTACGTTGCTTGCGGCGCCGGCGACAGAGTATCCGGTACGTAGCCATACGCCAGAGTTGGTGCCGGATCGTATGGGCAGCCGGATTGCCGCTTTCTAGGGGTGGGTGGTGAATCATGGATTTGAAATGGGCCAGGAGGGAGGGGTTTGTGGTGGATAGATAGCGGGTGTTGGATGTGGGCATAGGGAGAGAGAAAGAGAGAACGGTGAAATTGTAAAAACAAGACAAAACAAAAATTATATACCAAATCCAGATTTAGCATGAAATTCATACATAAAAAACCACGCCCTCTCCTCCCCGCTCTTCCGTTCTTACAGTAACGTACTGTACCCCATCTGTACCCCCCTCTTTTTAAGCTATTCGGCAAGTGCCATCCCTCGTTCCACCTCCTTGAGGCTTGAGGCTCCTACCTGCCACACTTCTTACCTATAACGCAGGCACGTTGGGTCCTCAGGTACCCACGAGTATATAGGTATTACCTTAGCTTAGTTAGCTCCTGCCAACTTCCTACAATGCAAACACACCTCACCTGACCTCACCTCAACTCCACATCGCAGACTTCCCTTCCCTTCCCACACCATAAGGCACACTTTCAACTCATTCCTCATTCCACATGCCCCACACGCCTGGCCTAGCCTGGCCTAGCTCATTCCTACGCCGCTTTACCCTCCCTCCCTCGTGATGGACGTATTTTCTCTTTTCAGTTTCAATGTTCTTCTGGATCTTCCACCTCAATTCCTCTTCTCTATACCTTTCACGCCCGCGCGAGTGCAGGCCGAGTGCAGCTGGTAGAGAGGTTTCTTGGCTGTGTTGGCGCGTTGTCTTTTATTTTGAAGTCGGATTCGGATTCGGATTCAGAGGCTTGGAGATAGTGTGTTGGTTTTGCGATTTATGTTTTTGTTTTTGTGTTCTTTTGTGTGTATTTTCTTCTGGTTTTTGCTGAATTTGCGGCTGTTTTGAATGGAATGTGGTTGTGACTGATGGAAGTGTGCTGCAATGAGAATGATGCTAGGGAGATCTATTCTTCTTCGGAGGTTGAATCGTCTTCGCTGTTGTAGTCTTCTGGGAAAGACGGTATCTAGAAGTCCTCGCCTGGCAAATAGATCACAAAATCTGGGTCTATATAGTCGCGATACCAGGAGAGGATTCTCTTGTAGCACTCGCTTTGATGTGGGGAGATAGCAAAATACTCGTTATGATAGGGGCCACGGAT
The DNA here is from genome assembly GCF_007821495.1 of Lachnellula hyalina. Taxonomy (NCBI): domain Eukaryota; kingdom Fungi; phylum Ascomycota; class Leotiomycetes; order Helotiales; family Lachnaceae; genus Lachnellula; species Lachnellula hyalina. Next base: position 182,311 of record NW_022157141.1, on the reverse strand, counting down.
CGTGAAATCGACTCCAGGGACTAGTCTGATTTCCCCCTCTTCTGGCCAGCTTCCAGGCATGTTCTTTGAGAGGAATGCTTCATTTGCCGCTTCTATCGTGTCTTGAATATAATAAGTGTACCAGGAGTAATTAGAGTCATTATCATGGTGCAGTGTTGAGGGGTCCGACCATATTAAAATACCTATTTGACGAACCACCGATTCTACTTCATCTGGCGACATTTTTGTGAAGGCTCCGTCGCACAAGTTGGTTACGAACTTTCGCTGAGCATCCTGAGTTGTTTCGTATATAATTTGGCCATTGAGAAGGCCTGGGACACCATAAAATGTTTCTCTGTCAAAGAAATCGTCGATTTCCATGTCTCGCCAGCCAATTTCTCGAAAAAGATCTTCTAAAAATGGCCGATACCCATTACGAATGGCATATCTCCCTAAATTTTCATCCTTGTCGGAATCAATGCAATTCGATGCATAGCAATCATTTGGTTCGGCGGTGATGAAGTGGCCAAAGTTCGAATTAGTTGCTTCTACCAATCGATGAAATTTTGGCGTGCTTATAAGAAGCTTCAGCCGGTTCTTGCAGCACTCGCGAAGATCGTCTCTTGTAGATATTGATGCATGTAGCATTAAGGCTATTGGTGAATATGGACGACTGCCCTGGAAGCCGATCCAACGGTCCCAACCTGCTTCGATGGACCAGGAGAAATGCAGTTGATATGTTTCTGCACTTTCAAGAAGCACTTTCAAGTGATCTGCCTTGGGATCCTGAAGCATATGTCTCTCGTTCTCTATAAGAACCCCGCCTGCAACGTGAGCCCCCAAGTCGAGTGACCAAGCTGTTTGCTGAGTAATGGTGGTGACAATTGTATGTTGGATATTGTCGAAATTGATGAGGCTAGAGATATTCGAATAATCGAATGGGTTGTCATATGAATGTCGAATAATTCCTCGCATATAGTGGTCTACGGTTTCCATCCTCCAACGTTTATTCCCTACACATAAACTTATACTGAGAAGTTGGCATGTTTTCTGTGGGCAGAAAGAAACCCCTCTTCTTCCGCGGGCTTGGATCAAAAGATCGAAAAGGTGTACAAAATTGTCTTCCCAGTTAATGTCCCACAATACAGCTTCTGGCAGGGAGTCCCCACGTTTGTTTTCCATGAAAGGGGAGGCTTCCCCAGAGATAAAGAGTCGGCGAACTTCGTCCAAACCGCACGATTTGCATGCTTTCCAGATCGCAGAATCATCCGAAAAAACCGCAACTTGTCTAAGTTTTCTCTCATACAATGGATCTCCGACGGTTCCTGCCATTGTGTAGTAAAGAGCTCGCTTAAAAAATGGTAGCGTGGACCGGAAAGTAATGCAAGTCTTGGTTGCCTTCAACGAGTCTAGTCCGAGGGCTAAGTCTTCTTCGTCTGGGTTCTCTTCCCAGGTGGCAGATTGGATTGACAGATACCGATTACTGAGGTATCTAGTACAGGAGACGTTCTTCCAGCGAGTACGTCTCCTCGAACTGTCAAGTGAGCCTTGAGATGACACAAGTTTAATGTTGTCGCTTTGAACCGCAGCATCAGCATAATTCTCGACTTCAACCAGTTGGTCCCGTTCTTGTCCCCTGTCTCGTATGGCAAGAGCTTGGGCGAAAATCTCAACGAGCGCATCGGGATTGCTGATCTTTTGCTCTATCGATTGGAGTATTTGAAAACTATCTCTTTGACTTCTTTCCAACCCAACTACACTTTCTTGCGTTCTCTCCGTAACGGTGAAAACAGCCTGTGTTCGTTCTAAGTTATTGTCGACTCTGGCCGACGTGCTCATAATGCTTTCCTGTATAGTAGCGAGTGATTCAGATGTCTGGCTGAACCCGTGGTCTTGCGCGTCTGACACCGCTTCTAGTTGTCTCATTCCATTTTGAAAGTCCTCTCGGCGCTGGGTCTCTGAATCTCGTGTCTGCTGTTTTGTCATATTTCCGATTGCTAGCATCTCTTTCCCTTGGTCCAGTGTGTTGTCGATCTTTGTAGAAAAGTCCACGGTCGTATTGTGAATGTTGCTTACGGACTGGCACATCGTGTCGAGTGTGCCACTTTGGGATCGTGCAACAACGCTGCAGATGATTCAAGACAATCAGCATTGGCCGGCAATTCTTCGAGGTCAAGAAAAGGGGAAAGAGGATGAAACAACGGCCAACATTACCTGGAGGCATTTTGATGGGCCAACACTAAGTCAAGTTTTGCGCGTCCTATCCGCTCGAGCAAGGTTGCGACTCCCTTCTTCCCTTTCACAACTTTAACTTTCTCCCACCACAACTTCACTCCATGTCTCCGAAAACGGTTCTCATACCTGCAGAAATATATTAGCACCAGCTCTGGAATACACTACTGAATTCGCATACTCATCTAGAATACCCCTCAGTTCCCCCACGACTTCCACGCACCTCTCGAGGGCCAGCCTCACAGCCTCGTCAACCTTCGTTTTCACCTCCAAATTTCTCATCTCCCCAACAATCCGCTCAATACCCCGCGCGATATTACTCAAGCTTTCGAGCTCCTGTACAAGCTTCCTAACATCTTTCGGTGCATTCTTCGCACCTTTCATTAAAGTCATACAGCCTCGCACTAGCTTGGAAGCGACTTCCGCGACAGACAGGAAACTGGAGATGCCGCCCGCGACCGCGAGGAGTTCCGCCATCGTGGATCTGATGTGCTGTGATATGATGGGATGTATGATTGTATTCGTGATTGTATTTATTGGGATATTAGGACCGCCTCGCGACCCGCATCCCGACCTTTGTCGTCATGTAACATAATGTGATCTAGCTTAGTCAGCAGAGAGGCATAACCTCTTCGCGTCTACACCACCATGAATGCCAAGCAACATCAACCAGTATCAAGTCTACTACGTAGTATAGAAGTGATCACGGATATCAACCTGTGATACCAACAGTATTTATGAAAAAAGGATTCGAGAATTAGAAAAAAGGGATGCATGGGACAGATCAGATACGATGATGGATGCATGTGCCGGCAAGGCTGATTTCAAGGCAATCTGCGGTTACAGGGGGAAGTTGAACTCGCATTGCATGCTGCATAGCTGCGCAAAAGTTGACATAGCCTCATTATATCCATAGTCTTCTTTCTATAAGCCCCTTTTTAATTGTTCGCGTGTTGTGTTTTGAGGGTTTTGGGACATTTTGTATGTATATTATACTTGTATTCTAGGTAGGTTCCAGAAGTTCAAGGTGGCAAGGTGGTAAAGTGGGAAATACAGGTGAAATTCGTTATATAGACGTAGGTATCAAAGAAATCAAAAAATATATATCAACCCCCTATCCTAAACTCGCAACATTGAACTATTAAAAAGTCAGTAACTATACACCTTTTCTGCTGCTTGAGGAATAAAAACTTACCGTCTCCGGGCTACAACTCAGTTCTTCAAATGCATCTAAAACATCAAAACCCATCCCCAACAGCGTATCCCGCTCCTCACCCGCCACCCAGTTCAACACACACGTACTCGCCCTATGCGCTTTATTCTGCTTGATGCCCAACAGCGCCAGGCCCTGCAGCACAATCGCTGCCTGCGGACTACTAGGCACAACAGGCGCCAAGATCCCACCCACAGTATCGCCCGCTGCTTGCAGCACAGGCAAGTACGTCGCAAGCGGTGTTTCCTGCCGACAGATGATAACGGTCCCCACAAGCGCGCCATCGACCGGTGATTTCGCCCTCACGATCCCGCACGCCTTGTGATCCTCAAGCGCAAGCCGATACAGCTCGAGGACTTCGGGCCCAGCATTGCACCGCACGTGCTCCAGCACCGTCTCCGAGTTCTCGCTCCCGTGGATCAGATCAAACGCGAAGCTCACCCGCTGAATACTCTGCAGCAGGCCCTCGGGCGGCTGCCAATGCGACAAATTACGAATCGTCAGAGTGTACAATAATCTCGGTCCCAGGATATCCCATCCGTTGTTGGCAAACCAGCGCTTCAAGCGCGCGCCCTCTGATAAATCGCTCATGGGGATCCCTAGGTAGATACCGGGGAGTCCGGAACCGAGTTGCAATTTCTTGATGCCGGGTTTTTGGACCAGCCCGCGGACGGCACGTTGGTGCAGTGAGTGACCGATGGAGAGGTTGCGTTTCGCAGGGTCGACGAAAAGGGAGCCGATCATACCGGTGGAGGCGTAGAAGTAGGTGGAGCAGAAGCCGAAGAGAGCTTGGGTGCTGCTGTTGCGGACTACGTAGTGGGACTCTTCAATTGGTTCACCGGATTCCGAAGGATTGGACTTGTGGCTGTTAACACTTGCCGTGAAATATTTAAAATTGGGGGGGAATACTTACCAATTCGAACGATCCAGCTGTTGCACCTGATAATGCGCATATTTGGTTTGGCGGTGATGTCTTCTCCATTGTTTTGATGAGAGCTAGCAGACCTCGGTGATCGCGATCTCTGTTCCAGCTCTCGACCAGCCAATGTTGTCTTGACTTTTGAACTTTTCTACTCTTACGCAGTGTGCCTGGTAGGGTGCCTTGTGGAACAAACTCTCCAAACAGGGCTCTGACCAGTGCGCTCATAGCTGTTTCAGTAAAGTCAAAAGTGCAGACATATGTTCCAATTGCTTTGTCCATAGCAAAATCATACGGCGAGCTGACAGAAACCACAATTAGTGACTTCTTCTTCCCGCCAGCAGATAGCATCGAGCACATCATTGCCACATGCTTCGTGAATCCATTTTGGTACAAATTACGGTTAGCATCTGCTGTGATGATAATAATCGCAGCCGCTCTATTGATCAGATTTTCGTGAACTGGCCGGACTCCGTTGGCCGTGTACGAAGTATGTAGTAATTTTCCGTGTCTTTGCCGTGCCAATGATCTTCCTAGCTCTCGAAACACGCCTTCTCCGCTCATGATGGATGATCTATGCACCCATTTATCGTGTTCCGATGGAATGCCTGGTCCATCGGCTACTGCTTTTGTCGCAGCTGAAGCTGGTAAAGGCTTGACCAATGGTGTTAGAAGTAATAGTTCTTCATCCGGGTATAGAGTATTTGAAAGAGGTAAAAGGTGACCTTTGTCTCTCATGATTGTTATCGATTTGTCGTAAGCTTTTGTTGATAGGGCCAAGTGACCAGGGTGTAAGGTTGCCAGGTAATTGACCCCTTCGGGGTTGAGAGCCTTTTCCCATGAAGTACATTTTGACTTCAAGTTTAGCATTCGCCTGAGAGAGATTTGTATTCTCTCTCTTGAGATCATACCATTTTCAATTCCGAGTTTTAGGCCAGAGATGGCTTCTAATTGGACTGTGAACGAGCGGCAGAGTAACACGAGATCACAGCCTGCTTCCACTGCCATGACAGTACCACCTCTCACGCCGATATCGTGGCTGAGAGCGTCCATTTCTAGGCATTCTGATATCGTGACGCCATTGAATCCCAAGTCATTTCTTAGTAAGTCATCCACAACTTGATCACTCAAGCAAGCGTGCATAACATTCATACCTGATGGTGATGTCAGTCAATCCTTCACAAACAAAGATTCACAAAAACGCTTACCAGCATTAGCTATTGCGCAACCGCCAACCATCATTGCATCCAGTCCTTCTCTGATTGCGTTTCGGAAAGGAACCAGGGCGCCAAGACTCAGTTGCTCAAGTGTCTCAGTGATGATAGGCATATCAAGTGATGATCCCAAGAAGTCCAGGTTACCGTATGAAGGAAAATGCTTTCCACACGTGACAATTCCGGCATCTTTGTAGCCGTTCATGGCAGCAATCCCATATTGAGATACCTCTTGAGGATCATCTCCAGTAGCTCTAACACCTAAAGGCTGATATCGAGCATTCGTCAAGACATCCAATACGGGGCCCATGATCATGTTAATCCCGACAGCATTTAGCTCTTTGCCTGTAGCATTGGCGACTTCATATGCTATTTCGGGGCTTCCAGTTGCCGCAACCCCCATAGCGCTAGGGAACTGGCAGATATAGTCATCATCGAAGAGGCTATTGACCCCGCCATTTTCCTGGTCTAAGGCAATGAGCAAAGGAACTGGATGACCAGCATTATGGGCGATTGCTTGTAATTCTTGAACAAGACTTGCGGTTTGTTGTGCAGCTGCTGATGTTAGTTGCTGCTAGAATAGGATTCCGGGATTTTACGAGGTTTTGGTGAAATATGGAGTGCAAGGAAAGAAGACTATGAGCAAGATCAAGAGAATATGAGACAACCATACTGCCCAACACTTTTCAAATGCCTGGCTCAACTTAGGACCGCAGGCTGGTGGTACTGTCCGCCTTTCCTCATTCGTCTATTTTGACAGAGCTAGTCCAACGTTCAGGTTGCACGAGACTATACGCTGGGGATCTGCACATGGAAGAAAGTAGGGTTCACATACATTTCAAATTCTTGGTTGTCAATAGAATAGCACCTAAATGATGATCTTCTATCAAAGTACGAATCTGTGGGGTTACTTCTGTCCCATCGAATCCCATAAAAAAGCAGGCCCCGATTGCCCTGTCAAAGTCGTCAGTGAGTGCACCAGTGTCTTCCATCTTGGGATTGGGTCGAAAAGGGGTCTACTAGCGCGACGACACGCAACGCAGAATCATACAAATCAGGGGATGATTCTGATACGTGTCTGTGTAAGCAAGTCGATCCTTGACCCAAGCACGGAAAGATGATGGATGATGGCGCAACATGGCATAAGCTGGCCGAGGATACTTCACTCTACGGGGACGTAGCGTACTGTAGTCCCTTACGAGGCTCGCGAGGCAGGTACGAGTTTCTACTCTGCTCACGGGAGTGCATGTACATACCAATCGAGCTCTTTCCAGAGCGGGTCCAAGTCCTCTTCGGGCGTCTCCATCTTCACAAGTTTCGAACGGGCCGTCGTGGCTGGCGATCTGCTACCTGTCACCTGGTAGCAGGGGGGTCTCGTTCTCGTATAAACGCGGGCCAACTACACAACCTTTCCGTTCCATTAAGATCTTCTCACATAAGAGCATGTTCTTGGACCGTCGCAACGTTGATGGGCCATGTGAAGGAATGTATGTGATGATTCTGTCCTGTCTCGGTAGCCTCATGGAGGTGATTGGAATCAATTGTGTAAGGGATAAGCTCAAGATAGTAAGCGCTTATTGATGGCCGGAGACAAGAGAGTATTTGCGGGTCAGGTCACGTGCAGGGCACGGCGCATTGCCGGGAATAGATATGAACCGAACATATATATTTCTACTCCAACCTCTTCCCTTTCTCCGATTATTCAAAAGCAACATCTTCATCACAAGTCTGGCGTCTGCCTCTCAGTCGAGGTCGCTTCACGTGTAGAAAACATTGAGCTTGCCAAGCAGCCTTCAAGTTGTTGAAGCTTTCTGTCCGGCCCCTTCGCCTTGGCGCTATCTATGTTATGTATGCACAGTCAAGCATCATAGTGGGACAGGATTGATTGATAACGATTCGGGTGAGACAGTTTTCTTTCCTTCATACTTTTAAGGATCTCCAACCATTTCTTGCGTGCTCTTCATAAACGCATCAATTTGCTGTTTGCAAAACTACACGTTGCTTTCAGACCCAGTAAATGCGGCGAATGCCACGGGCCGATGAGACGTTACATTTAAGCGACTGAGCAACTCCACGATATCTTGCTCCACTCTTATCCCGTCGACTAAGTCATGTCACATTCTTACTCATCGTCACTTGCCGCCTGCTACTTGTCATTGTGGGAACATACCACATAAGAAGGGCCCGTTGAAGCCTTTTGCACTTTCATGTTATTCATCATGTAGTCCTCCAAGGTGATCCGTGGTGTAACGCCACAATAAATCTCATATGCTCAATTAGAACAAAGAACAAAGAAAAACAACAAGAACTTTCACTTCTATTCTTAAATTCAGTCATCATGCCTTCTGCTGTTCCCACGAACAATAATGAGATAATCACCAAGTTTACGAATTGCCGGCTGGTAAAGGGTGATGAGCTGGTAGAGCAGGATCTCTGGGTGAGCTCAGCGACGGGGAAGATTGTCAAGAGTCAAGAAGCTTTCTATGGAGCGCATGCAACACCCGACGTGACGGTCAACCTGGGAGGACGAATAATCTCACCGGGTCTTATTGATGTCCAACTCAACGGAGCATTCGGGTTCAACTTTTCCTCGATACCAGAAGAGCCCTCGAGCTACGGCAAAACGTTGCGACAAGTCAACAAGTCCATAATCCAAACAGGCGTCACATCCTACCTCCCAACCCTAACGACACAACCCCAAGAGGTCTACCACAATGCCCTGCCATATCTCGGTCCATCTGGCGGCCTTCGAATCGCATCAGATGGCGCAGAATCCCTCGGAGCACACTGTGAAGGACCCTTCCTCTCGCCCACCAAAAATGGCATCCATCCCGTCGAATGCATAACACCAGCCTTGAACGGCTTCAGCGACCTCGAGGCCATGTACGGCGCCACCAACATAAATCCCACCCTCGACCCCCTCTCCGGCACTCTCCAAGCACCCAAAATCAAGAAAATCACAGCCGCGCCTGAGATCGGGGCTATGATGCGGACGATTCCAGATATTACCGCGAGGGGGATTGTATATAGCATCGGGCACACAGAAGCAAGCTACGAGGAGGCATCGCTGGCTGTAGCTTCCGGCGCAACGATGATCACGCATCTCTTCAATGCGATGCGGCCCCTGCACCACCGCAACCCGGGCGTTTTCGGCGTGCTCGGCATCGCAGAATCGCTTCCAAGACCGTACTTCGGGATTATTGCCGACGGCATACATCTCCACCCCACGAGTATCAAAATAGCGTTCAATGCGCATCCGGAGGGCTTCGTATTAGTTACTGATGCGATGCATCTTGTGGGGTTGCCGGATGGCGTTTATGAGTGGAACAACGGGGAGAGGATCTTGAAGAGGGGAAGTCAATTGTTATTGGAGGGAACGGAAAAAATTGCTGGGAGGTTTGTCTCTTCCTTTCCTATGCGAGGCAAGCGCATACTGACATTTGCCATAGTTCCATCACCCTCATCGAATGCGTGAGCAACTTCCTTAATTTCTCCGGAGCCACTGTTCCGCAAGCACTGAAGGCGGTAACAGCCACACCAGCTGCTATGTTGGGCTTGAGCGGAGTCAAGGGCAGCCTAGAGAGCGATGCCGATGCTGATCTAGTGGTGCTCGAGGAACAGGTTGATGCGATGGGGAAGAGGAGTCTTAAAGTTGATCAGGTGTGGAAGTTTGGCAGTAAAGTGTTTGATAGATCCCAGTAGACTCTATTAGACATACAGCATTTGCGGCATATAGATTGTAAGTAGATATAAATCCGAAGGTTTCATCATGACCGAAGTCCTCCGACTTCCATATCTTCGCGCCTTCACTGGTGCTCTACTAAGAGGTTGAAAGCTGCAAAAAGTTTAAATGATCACGAGGCCCTTTCCTAGAGGGGCAGCCGAATTGGACCTCCCTGATGTTAGGGGGTGCCAGGTACTAAGCTCATTGCCGGTATTATCGCTTAGCGTATCGAAGTTATAACAAATCAGTCGACTCCTTCCCATACTTGTACTATACATGTCGCTTATTTCAAGGAATTCAGGGGGCGGGGTAACTGCAACTGTCCCCACCACCTCCTTTATTCGCTGAATACCTGCAATCTCAATCTGTATGACCTATCTGTACCCAAACATCAGCTCAAATATCAATCCTAAAGAGCATATCGGAAGCTCGCATTTTCCCAGTCCGTCTCGTCCACCTCCACTAAAACCTCATCCGTTTGCAAATCAACTACTCTAACATCCTCCGCGCTGATATGGGTACCCTGCACCTCATCTCGGCGTTGATTCTCCAGATCTAAACAAACTCTCAATCCGAACTACATAGCTATGGCGATAGCAAGGCCATATATCATAGCTTTATATCCAGTCTGACAGCTGCTGATTAGCTGCCGGAAACCACAACACAGCCTTGAGAATGGACACGGGCTTCCTCCGTATCTTCACAATCACTACTCTTGTTAATTCTGACCCCGACTAACACAACCACTCGAAGGATTTAAATAAGACGGGTAATCGAGATCGTAGCAATCTTGTTGGCACTTGTGGAACTTTACATAGGGATATGCATGACATGTCTGGATGTTGAGTCTCACAGTTGTGGACTTGTACTACTTTATGACCAGGTGCACCTGTGGGAGTTGGCATTGCGTCTAGTACAGGAGAGACGGGCCGTGATAATGGTTCATGACATACTACACAAGAATGCTTTTGGAGACGACAGCGATGATATCTGCGTCATGAAAGTTGGTTTTTGTGCTAAGAGCAAAAGAGTTCACGCAGAGAGACTTGAAAATTTGAAAATAGTGTTGTTGTTCTCGGAAATCTGCCCAGCATTTTTTAAATTGTCTGGCCTGTAGTCCGTGTTCAATAAACTACAACGCATATCTAAAATGCAAGTTAGATCGATCAGTCCGGTCCGTAAAACCCTCCAAGATCCCTTGCATATCAGCTCCTTCTTCAGTCCTGACGCCCTCCCCAATTTTCTTATCTCTCCGACGGTTCTCCCACCACATGTATTGCCTCAAAACCAGTGCAACTACAAACATCCCGCAGTAGCACACAATCAGTCCCGTCAAGGCGGAGAAATATCTAGGTGCTTCTCTCGTAAAGAAAATGTTCGCACCAGCAATATTGCCTCCTGCATAGAAGACAAACCACAACCCATTGGAGAAAGATCGTTTCGTATGGCCGGCGATGTTGGTGACGAGGAGATTCCAGCAGAGGATCACAGGCGCGCCGACGATGAATTGAAGCCAGGTGCAACCAACGAGCGTCCATCGGTGATCAAGAGATGTTAGTCGGATACCTAAGAGACCACCAAGTGGTGGCAGGCAAATAACCGCTAATATAATGCAGCGAGAGTCTCTGAAGTAGCCAGCAGCGAGGCCACATAACGGGACGAGGACGAACTCAAAGGCTCCTGTTGGGAGTTGAAGTAGAGTAGCGTAGATACCGGAAAACCCGAAGCCTTTGATCAGAGCAGATGCAAAGTTGCTAACCCCTCCATTGATGACGCCACAAGATAGGCCCATAATCGCTAGAGCTAGGACCTTGACATCAAGCACTGCTTCAAGTGCCTGACTCCACACGAAACTCTTATTCTTGACCCCAATCATATTTTCCGAAACGCGATGGACAGCGATGACTTTCTGCTTGTGCGACAAGAACTTCGCATTCATAGGACTATCCGGCACAAACCAGAGGAAGACCCAGCACCAGACGAAGTTCAGCAATCCAATGACCAGAAAGATCAATTTCCAGCTTTTCAGACTCGTATTCTCGGCGTGCCCGAGTCCGTAGCCTAGAAGCGCTCCAACCATCGTAGCCATGCCGTTGAATGAAAGGAATACGCACATCCTAATTGGCTGCTCGGAACGCTTGTAGAACATGGACACGATGCTCATGATTGCGGGGGAGATGCCGGCTTCGAACATGCCGAGGATGAAACGCAGGACGAGGATTCCCGCGTAGTTCTTGGCCCAGATGTGGCAGATTAGGACAATTGACCAGAGTAGAATCATGCTCCCAGTCAATTTTGCCACTGGAAGTCTTTGGATCAGGAGATTGGCTGGGATGGCCCAGAAGAGGTAGCCGAAGTTGAAGACTGCAGGGTTTTAGTCCCCTTTCGAGTATATATACAAGGCTTGAGAAATTTCAACTTACTGGCTGCTGTCCATGCATACTTTTGCCTTGGGAGATGTTAGCTTTGTGTTCACAATATACCATTATGGAGTATCAGTTCGCTTGTCTGAGACCGAGCGATTGAACTCAAGATGTAGGGGATTCATGCAGCTTACCCAGTGAGCCCCAGATCCTCCTTGAAACTATATGCAGAGGCATAATTCAGTGAAAGTTTATCTAGGAACTGTATCATATACGTGATGCAGATCTAACATATATTATTAGCACGTGAAAATCCACTTTCAGAGGGGTGAACTCGCGATTGGCATTATATGCCAGTCTATAAGTCTTCTAACTCTGGTAGATTCAGCTTCCAGCTCTTCAGAAGTATATTCTTGAACTTCCTGGAAAAGTTGAGCCCCTTGATCGTGGGCATTGTCGGCGAGCTTGGTTGTGTCACCTATTGAAGTGGCGTGAGGATCCCGGGTAATTCCATCTGGACTATCTGGAGAGTGTGATTTTTCCATGTTAGGAAAAACTCGGCAAAATCCGACTGAAATGATATGGTTTTATTACTGTACTTGAGGAAAGAGAAAGAGAAAGAGGAATGGATTATGTGTATATTGTGAATTCATGTCGGCGTGCGAGTATTTGTACTTAACCTGGCACGATAAGAGCCTAGACGGCCAATAATTAAAAGATAAGAAACACCAGGGGTCTGAGAGTTTTGGGGTCGGAAATCGACGTACAGTAGTACAAATCAAAAAGCAGAAGATCATCCAGACGTCCATTGCCAAAAGTGGGATAGGCCGCAGACGTGACAATGAACCCCGGCGGGCTACTTTTGTTGGACACTTAACCTATTTTCTCATGGTGATGACTGTGACTTATCAGATAGGATACCCAGTGCAATGTATTTTGGATTTTCATTCCTCGTCAAACACCGGCTTAGATTTCTTTGTCCTCTTCACAGCAAGGACCTCTTTTCTCTCCACGTCTGGGTCGACTCGCTCTAGCAGTCTCACCACCCACCAATGTCTGTCTCCCGGATGAACATCACATCGCAACTTGAGCGTCTCCCAATCTTTCTTCCAAACATTCCAATTGACCATCTCAGGCTCCATTTCCACAAACATCCTGCTCATACTACTGATATCTGGCTGGGGGAAGAAATACCGACTCTCGACCTTCTCAGCACCCTCGTAATTTTGAAGTTCGATGATCGAGTCGGTGTCGTGTAGCCAGCAGTCGATGAGCAGAGAAGTAGGATATTTTCGGGCGTATTTTGGGAAGCTTGAGGGGACCTTGATGAGGTCGGTGAAGTACCAGAGACCCCATTCATGATCAGTTTTTGGGTCTTTGAAGGGGTAAATCTCGTCACAGCAGAAAGGTGGCTCGGCGTGGAGAGTGGTTGGGTCGTTTCTGTTGAAGATTAGCAAAACCGTATCGCTTTTTGGGGAGGTAGTGTATACACTTCCACCTTGTCCCCATCTGAATTTTTAGACATCTCTGCTGTCGGACGCTTTGCTATTCTGATGAGATTGATTTTTTGTTTTAGGATGAGTGAATTGCAATTTTTCATAAGAAATAGTGTGAGATTGGATTCACTGTCTCAGGCAGGTGGATGCCTTTTACTTACTCATTGGAAACAGCAAGTGGATGAGATTATAAATATGAGTGACCTAGATTGGGGTGACTTATACGCACATTTGTTTGCTTACATGGAAGTTTACAGCTTTGCTTTGAGGCCAGAACCTTCGATCAATTCTTGCACTCTTTCAGCCACGCCGAATGAGTAGATATATCCGGCACCTTCGACGCCATAAGCATGGACAACATCACCCTCACGCTCAACTCTCAGTCCACCCTTTCTCCCAGGTCGGAATCCAACGATATCTGTAACCGTACTGGTGTCGAGATCTTTAAATGCATCATTAGTAATTCGATTGACCCTCATCAAGATGTCGCTCTTCAATTTCACATCCACTTCACTGTCCAGCCGGTCGCTTTTGATGCCGCCCATGATCACCCCACCAGAATTTGTACGAGGTATCACATAAGTGTATTCAGTGCCCTCCTTCATGACCAGTTCATTGAAGTCTGTCTTGACGAACATGGTCTGGCCGCGGACTGGGCTGACACTCTCATCGCCAGCGAATACCCTAGCCCCAACGCCAGAAGCGTTGACAATGAGCTTCGCCTTCGTAATAGCTCTAACTTCATCGACTGACTTTATCTCTGTTCGAATAAAGTTGACACCTTTGGCGATTAATTTGGCCTTCAACCAAGGTAGCAGCATGGATGGATTCATCGCCAACGCGGTATATTTGATCCCGAAGGTCGTTCGTGGAGGCAGATCCCCGGCAGGAATGACTCGATAGTCTGGCATCAAAGTCTTGTACCATATCTCAGACTCATCGTGGATCGTGTCAAAATACTCTGTCATAGGGTAAACCTTGACACCACTTGAGGGGTCATTGTGAGCAAGGGCCCAGTAAAACCGAAAGCAAGCTGATTGCATGTCCTGCCATAATTTAATCGGGGTTTTCTGAGGGTGAAACACTGCACCGGCCCTATTGAACCATTAGACTCCTAATTGAAACATATGAAAATGAGTCTCGAGATGACAAACCATGGACTTGCCCAATCCAAACCGAGGTCTCCGGGAAGATCCCGTGCCACGATTGTCACTTTGTACTTTGAAGAGAGAACATAGGCAGTTGCAAGACCTGTTATCCCGGCACCTAGGATTCCAACTGACTCTGCCATGGTGTTGTTGGTGATCTTAGAAGAGCTATGGGAAAGGACGACACTGCCGTCTTTAACCTCTATCCCACTTTTCAACATCAGTCGAATGAGTCAGTTATTGAGCACTTTGAGCTACATCTCCTGTATATTTCCGGGTGTACGCTGCTTGTGTAAATGCATGGTGTGGTTCAATAAGAAACACAATATAATTGGGTGCGCGTATGATTTTGGCAGGAATTCATCTTGTGCAAAGAAATGTGGTTGAGAACAGTCACGTGCGGACCAAACTTGGTAAGCCCGATATTGCCAAGGTAGCTCAGTCTTTAGCCCGCGTCGATCAACAACCTCACAGTCATTCTTCCAACAGCAATACTAGCATGTCAGTCGAGAATTGAGCCCCACTGCCAGCAGCCAGCAGCCATCTCATGGCTCGATTCTTTCAATCACGGCTGTATTTCTTGCCTCTTTGAAGGATTTGGTCTGCATATGCAGCACATCTTCATAGCCTCCAGGTAAGCGCCTGGTCGCCATGAGGTCGACCTTGCTTTCTCGTGTTGGTTTGAAACCCCAATGGGAGGCTCGTAAGGCAGCAAGCGGATCTCAGTACTCAGTCCCATACTGAGCTGAGGTCCAGCACGCGGGCTGCAGGCGTAGCGAAATCACTAATTCGCATGAGCCAATTGGAGCATGGTATTCTTCAAACACCAACAGTTGTATATTGACTTCAAAATTTGACCCTCTTGGGTTGCAGTCGGGGGGTGGCACAGGGCGACCTAAGTAGACTCCACACCCTTTTTATCTTGAAGTTTTATTTACCTTGATTTCTTGCGAAACCCTGGACTGCGAGCCTCATGAATGCCACCTCCCTCCGTCGTTCAAAGACGACATAGATGGCTGGTACGTTAGAGACTTGTAGTCATGGCAGTCTCAACTACTAGGACTAGTACTTTCTTAGCATCTTCCACCACCTCTCAGACAGAGCCGATTGTGATCAAGGTAATCAATCACCCTCGATGTTCGTCACTCGACTAGCCCCAATAACACAACATACAGGGTAGCGACTTCTTCTACACAAACGGCACCCAGTTCTTCATCCGTGGTATTACGTATAACATTCCCAACTCAGGCGGCAGATCTGGGTCACTCGGTGACCCAATCGGTCCATATTCATCTTGCGACACAGATAGTACCTACCTCATTCCTCTTGGGGTCAACACCATCTATATCAGCGGGCTACATCAGAAAGTGGACCATACTCTTTGCATGGACACCTTTCGAGACGCGGGGATCTATGTTCTAATCGATTTGGGAGATTATTCGAACCCTGACGACCCGCAAGTTCTTTCGATCGATGACTATACTTCTAGCTCGTGGGACGATGATATCTATTCCAGTTACACCGAGTATATCACCACCTTTGCAAGTTATTCTAATGTTCTTGGATTTGTCGTTGGCCAGAGCAACTCTGACCCTGACCTTTGGTCCAGTCAAAGCTCTCGCGGTATCGAACTTCCCAACGTAAAAGCTGCGATACGAGATACTAAAACATATATGAATTCAAGCGGCTACCGACCTATTCCAATTGGGATCTTGGCCGCAAATGATTCATTCAACAGTGGCCTCGCTGCGTCTTACTTGAATTGTGGGAACAGTAATGAAACAGTCGATTTTTGGGCCATACGGACGACATGGTGTGGAACAGAGGGGCGCGATTTAATCTCTACTTACGAAAGCTATGGTATACCCGTGTTCTTTGGATCCTACGATTGTGATACAACAACAGATTTTGGTGAGGTTGGCTTGCTCTATCGATCCTCAATGTCCGCGGTATTCTCCGGGGGCTTCAGGGAAACTTCGGTTGGTATGTATGAGCTTATAATCAGCAAGTATTACAACTTCCTGAAACTAACAAGAACTTTAGATATCTTGAACGGGTCCACGGATTCAGCGTCAAATTATTCGTTATTTTCTACACAGTTAGCAGGTGTCTCACCAAGTCCCATCCAACGAACAACATATCTCCCCACCAATTCTCGATATAGTGCCTGTCCTACAGATAATAGTACATGGGGTAAGCTACATCAAACTGCACCGTTTCACCCCTCTATTTACTCATCTTGACAGTTGCTTACCAAACACTGCCTCCGACACCGAACCATGATCTTTGTCAGTGCATGTATGACTCCCTCAGCTGTGCAGTGTCTGAGGGATGGGAAGATAGTCAGTTCTGGGACCAAGTCTACCAACAAAATTCCAACGCATCTATTGGTTGGCAACAAAATACAACTGTTGCTTACTACGGCGCCTACAGTAGTTGCAAAGAGTATCAAATGGTATCTTGGTCTATAAATCAGTTGTATCAATCCCAGATAGCGCTCGGGCAGACCCCAAAGTGCAACAACCTTACCAACAGCGAACAGGTCAAAACCCTTTCCAGCAACCCTGGATGCGATGTGCTCGTAGCCGCTGCTGGAACTTTAGGAACCAACACTGTAACAGCTGACCTTGCCGACGTGGCTTCGGCTTCTAGCTCTTCTAACACTTCTCCATTGGAAGGCGATCCCTATCGTTCGCGGTCTTCCCTATCACCCGGGGCGATAGGTGGTACTGTTGTCGGGGTGGTTACGGCAATTTCGATTGCCATTGGGATCGGAATCTTTTGGTGGAGGAAACGGAAAGCGAAAGCCGCCCAAAGGAGCCTAAGCCCCAACGGCCTCGAGGTTGACACAGGACAATCTACGAAGATTGAGCTTTCTGGTGACAGCCTGAAGCCGGAGATGTGGACCAACAGGAATACGACGGAACTTCCTGCCTCTATCGGCCTACGAATACCAGGCTTTGAACACCGGGGATCATATACTCCAGTGGCAAATGAAGAGGGCGACGAGAGTACGGGAGAGGCAGTTGAACTGGAGAGAAATTTTAAAAGTTCACCATATCTCGGTAACAGTCCTGGCGCAAGTCCCAATACCAGCCCCCCCTCAAGGGTCAATAAGCCCGATGTCCCCACGCCTCAGCCAGCAGGTTGCATCATCGGACCCGCGTACCCTGGAGATTGACGCGGAGTTTGCTATGAATCACGAGTATCGAGAGAGTAGCCACCCATCGCAAGCTTCTTGATGTGGCTGGCGACAGAAAGTTCATACGAGTGCTTTCGGGTTCAGTCACGTGATTGATGTAGATGGCTAGCCCAAGCAGTATTGTTTCCCTAGGGAGAGGGGAGTAGTACCGACTTACTTAGGTTCAAAAATGCCTCTTGCGGGAAGTGTTCTGGTGTTTCATTGCGCTTATATAATCAATTCAAAGGATCTGGGTCATGGGAGGAAGTCAACACCTGAAACTATCTATATTTGGAAAGCAAACCACATTTCAAAGTCCATGGGAGACTTTTGACACTAGGGAATCGCTCAGAAATAACATAATAATCTTTATGGGCCTTCAAGTACGATCTTTGTTTCTTTCAATGAACACTGCTCCAGATTTTTCTTTCCTACTTCTTACTCCGGACTCAACAGCAACTGATTTGATAGCTTCTTACATGTGAAGCTCTGACACACTGGCCCCTATATAATGATTTCCCAATCAATAGCTCCATTGTCTAGGGAATTGAATTCCTTACGACTAATGTTATTCATTCCATGATTCGATTTCAAAAGTTGGTCTTACCCTCTGCGAATGCAGTGGGAACAGGGCGTGAAGAAGTTCTGGCTTACGAGATATCCCATCACATTTATGAAGTATTACTCCGAAGAGTTCTGGCGAGTAGCAACAGTTCCCTTGAATGGCATCCCTTTCTTTCTCCGTAGATCACCTGAGTGGATTACAGGTGACAGTGACGAGAAGTTGTCGTTGATGTGATATTTCAGCACGGACCTGATCTTCAGCCAATCTTGTTCTAGCCCCCGAAGCTGGGCGCTTAACAAGCTGATCACCAACCAACCACATCGACGACGGCACTTCATGCATGCTGAGGGGAACATTTTCCGTGTCCAGCCACCCCATCACCGTCCAGCACATCTGTAGGCGCTACAGTATTTGGATATCATGCGAGTTCCTGATGGGGCAGCACCGTACCATGTAGGGGCCAATGGCTTGCATATATCCCCTCTACAGAATCGCTCTCATGCCACCCTCCAATGGAAGCTCCCGCTGGCCTGGTACCGCCGCCCACCACAATGCAGCTCCAGACGAACAGTCGGTATATCACCCACAGCCGCCCCCCTTGAGGTCTTAGAGGCACGTTTCCATGTTCATTTTGTATCACGATACGTTTCGCAGCCTGGCGACGAACCTGAAAATCCACTGATGCTTTCGTTCTTGCGATAGCAGGAGCAATGCGTGCCGGATATGAGACAGTGATCAGAACACAGCTGATCCTTCTTTTGAGCTGGACTTATATAAGCTCTGCCAGTATCCTGAAGAATCTCCCCAGAGAGTACCCACTGAATATCGATTGGGGACCAGCACCATCTCCAGAAAACGGACCTCCTCTGTCAGCAGGAGCATCAAGAGACAAATCGCTCCTCCCAGCGCAAATCGGTGCCATCGTTGGGTCATATCTTTTCTGCGTCTGCGTTGTTGGGTGTGCCCTGATCCTCATCGGCCGAAGACTTCGACGAGAAGTCCTGCACTCTCCGAAGGCTCTTGATATTGAGATGATACAGCCGCATCACGGGGCCTACGCAATCGATATCACTCCTGTTTCCCCTGGCGCAAAGACACCAAACGGTACTCGCAACTTCTCCTGGCCTTCACCAGAGAAGACAGACCGCAATCCTTACGTTTTCCCCTCGACGAATAGATCGCCAACTACCCCGCCAGGCATTGGCGACCCTTTTGTCGATACGAAGATTGTCGACGCAGACCGCGATATGTTACAACGAGATCTGGAGGATATATATGCCCATGTGATGGAGCAGGAGGATGCCAAAGCAGCAGGTGTAGATCCCAAAGAAATGCCGCCTCCGAAGCCATTGCAGGGCGTAGCCCCAGCACCATCGGCATCACCTCAGAGAAAGGATTCGTCTCCTAAGAAGATCGAAAAAGCTCGACCTGCAAATATCAATATTGATGAGACGAAATCAATCCGCTCTCGAACATCATCCATTATGTCTGCACTCAAGTCCCCCAGGAAGAAGTCTGTCAGGTCAATCGAAATCTCGTCTCCAATTCTGACACCCTCTTCTTCGACTTTTCCCAAGCACGGTCACACTTCTTCAGACCTAGAGCCACTGGCGCCGCGATACTACACTCCGCCACCGCCACCTCCAGTTCCTACAGATCAAGTTCCATACACCCACTCCCGCAACAATTCCAACGTATCACCAACATCTCCAACACGCAGCATTGCGCAACAGATCTCGGATGCCCCACAGAGCCAACAGCACCGACCCTATCCGTCCCAAGCATCAGCATACTCCACGAACCGCGGTGACCTATCCGCCAAATCCGCAGAATCAACAAACTCCCAAACACCCCTCTACTCGCCCCGCGCGCCCCCCACAACTACAAACCCAAACCGTAGCCTCACACCCCAAACCCTTCTCCTCCAACCCGCCATCCACCAACTCCTCCACCCGTGCCCTCCCATTCCGAGCCTTTGAACCCCCTCTCGCATCCCCTTCATTCGTATCCCAGACCACCAAAACCACAGTCCTGGAACGAAGGAAAGCCCTAAACGGCCCACAGACTGGCGGGCTCAAGACGCCGTGGAGCGCAGGTGCTGTGCCCTATAGCCCGTACCAACCGTTCTCGCCGGTAATTCCAATTACACCCCGTTTGGTTACGAAAGAGGATAGGAAGGCGCAGAAAAAGGCCCAGGGACGGGGGCCGGTCAGAGAGTTGATAAAGAGTGAGGATGAGCTTTGGGATAGTGGATACTGATTGAGTTGGCGGTTGCCTTTTTTTTCTTGTGTTGGTTATATTTATTTTTGGTTGCGGGGAGTAGGAGGGGCATAGAGTGCTTCCTCTCAGAGGGAGTTTCATGATACCATGATTATTTTCTTGCTTAGCACAATCATATATATACATATGTATATTTCTAATCGCTTTCCTACATGACATCCGCTGAAGTCATTGTTATATCCAGACGCGTGCATAAAACATCACAGGTTCAAGTAATTGCTGTAATGTGTTTAGCTTCAGCTTTTGTTTTGTGACAGGTCGATTAAAAGTAAACAGAGGTGACAAAGCGGAGCAGTTATGTAGGCAACGCAGACATTTATCATGAAAGATGATACTAAAGCTGTTACTACTAGGAACGAGAGAGCTTCAAGCGTTTGAAGATGGAGTATTAGTAGAAGATTCAGTCTAGGCCCTAGGGCTTTTCATCTAAGGTAAGTACTAGTCATTTAACAATATAAGTCAAATCAAAAGTTGCAGATGAAACGGCATCCAAAATCTAGAAACGTTTAGAGCAAATCAAACTATTTTAGCTATCTGTGCTATATCGAAGCTTATATTCGTGTTCCTTTTCGGCACTTGCACAACATAAACTCCAAAATACACAAGCCAAACACCTCACCAAACACTACTCACCCCTCCCCTCGTCCTCTCTACATACCACCACCCCACCAGAACAAGCCACACAATCCCCACGCCCACAGAAAGCACAACATAAATATCCAGCGCCCCATCAACCCTCAAATCCCGCGCAAGTCGAATCCCCACCCCCCCGTTGATAATCCCCAGCATGATCACCACCCTCCCCATCCATACATGCAAAAAAGCAAAACGTCGCAAGAACGGCTGCGCGATAAATAGCACGAATACAACAGTACCGAGTTGCATATGCGCATGTTTCCACAACTACCCCCAAATTCACAGATCAGCTCTCATCCCATTCACAGCCCCCTTAAGAAAGAAGAATTCCACGTCTGAGCAGAGCAGAGCGCCTACAGTACCTCATTGTGCAACCAACTCAGCCAACACCCCAGCCCAAACCCCACGCACAGCACAGCCAGCCCTATACCCGAGCACCAAACATGTATCTTGACACTCCCACTCCCCCGCTTCTCGGGCTCCGAAAGCTCGGTGGTGCGGGGGTTGCGTTCGCGTTTCTCGTCCTGCATCTGGAGGATGCGCAGGAGCATGCTGCCGAGTGGAAAGAGGAGGATGAGCGCGCTGGATGTCACGACGCCATGCGCGATGTGTGCGCGCGTGCGGAGGGTGTGCGTGCCGTGGAGGCCGGGCATGGATGCATTGTCATCGTCGGCGCAGAGGGAAGAAGGTAGGACTGTGGTTTGTGGTCAGTGAGATGGGTGGTTTTAGCAGGTGCAGGCGGAGACTTACGGAGGAGTATTGAGAGGAGTATAAGATGTAGCGATCTATTGAAAGACATTGTCGTGGGCTGTGAAGAGCGAAGATGTGGTTGGGAAGGTCACGAAGTGGTGTATTGTTGATCATGATATACGCAGACGAGGTTAACAGCTTCATGCTGATCCAACAGCACGCGCGATGATTCCAGCAGTCGTTGGTACTAGAAGTCAGTCTCGAACTAGGACGTTAAGGCCTGAGAGAGACAACTGCTGTTTGTGGAAGGCGCGATGGGAACGCCTGTCGGCGTGCAGCCTTTAAAAAGCAAAAGCTCGTAGCATTACAACGATTTTGTTTTCTGGAAATACTTCTACCAGAACAAGGCTTTACCAGCTCCATATAGGATGCGAGGCTTCCCAAGTCCAAGTCTATAGATTATAGCTTTCAACTTGACTTGGGAGTCATTAATGGACGTGACATTTTCAGCTCAATATAATATCGAGATAAGCAAGCGCAAAAGAAATATAAGTCTCTATAATCAAAATTCTAAGTTTAACCAGTCGTGCGTAGGCATTAGAATACAAGGAATTGGAATTGAGTCAATGAATTTGTTGACATAGGACTGGAAGTGAAGCAAAGGTATAAAACCAAATGCATTGCACAACTTGTTTTATTCTTGTTTTATACAAGTAGACGGCAAGGACAGAATCATTAAGGAAAGAAGGAAAGGGAGATGTATACTCCCCTAAAGTAAAAATTTGTTGCCTTTACCCATCAAAATAATAGCGGGGCATTAAAGGGGAAATGTTAGGCGACTTTTTGATGACAGAGAAACTGCCCCCGATGGTAGCCGACACCAGCCGACTCACAAGTGAGCAAGTAGCATACATATTAACATTTCCTGGATAAAGTCTTTTTGGTGAAATCACCTATTGTATATTACGGCTCGTTAATTTAGGAAAGTTCAATATTTCTTCTTTTATTTTTGAAATCCAGTCCATATCACGAGATGTGCATATTGATCTCCTATTGGGGGCCGTGGGGTCCAGAGCTAACAATTATACGTCTTGCCCCATACCTAGGGCTGTGCAAAGTGACCGCATTGTCACCACTGCTACCTTATATTGCTCCGCCGAGCCCTTTGAGTAAGCCTCTTTGCCTATCATCAATAGTCTGCGGAGGCTGTGAAATAGACGTGTCTTGAAACGGGTCTATCCGGAGGCCTAGTGACCAATATGGTTTCAGCTTCACGATACGGTTACTGGAAGATCTATAATTCTTTTCTCAGAGTCTATTCTTAGGATTGAGGTCCTGTCGTGGTGATGCCGCGGTATTGATGCTGCGGCGGTGATACAATCTGCATGTAAGAGTCGGTAAGACTTCACGAGCTGCGATGATGATAAGATGTCTTGGAAGTCAGTCTTTGGGATAGCTTTTTTGAAAGCCAAGGAGCTCAAGTCTGCAACGCAAGTCGAACTGCAGCTACACTTATTTCCTACAAGTTTCTTGTTGCAGCAACTGGTTTGCTATTTATACCTCTGAAAGTTATGTCCGGACTCGAAGTCCTTGCAGCCGTGACGAGCATAGTCTCCGCATTCAACGGCTCGCTTTCCCTCTACCGCTCCTGGAGAGACAAAAGAACAGACCGTGTAGCAGATGAAGAGAATCATAAACTCGAGTGCTCTCTCTATACTGGTGCCACAACCATCCAGCAGGAATACGAACGGTACTCCACAAGACTGGGACCAAGGTTCTCGTCAGGGGATGGTACTTTCCCCCTTCTAGCATTTCAAACCTCTTCCGCTAATATTATTCATAGATGACTGCCAGTCGCAGCTAGCACAATACGTTACATACTTCCAATACGCAATCGAGACCCTCACCGCTGAATCTCATTCTCGCGGCATGCAACTGCCCAGCGTAGCAAACATCCTGGCCGTATCTGAAACCACGCGAATAGGGGTTGTAGGCATACTGGAAGAACAGTATCAGCGGATGGTGCAGGGAGGATCGGCCTCCAGAACATTTCTATCTCCTTCCCATCGTAGTGCTCTGAGGGGGTCTGTTGCTTGTGAGACAGAGAGGGATGTTGTGAGGAGGGGGGCTACTCCTACTTATAGGGATGAGTGGAGTGGACCATCTTAGTACTTTTCAGTCGAAGCGCTCAATGGAAGTCGTGTTTTAAGATTGTTTTGCTATTTCTAGAGACATATTAGAATGAAGTAATGTTCATACATATTTGAAGGAGGGGTATGCGTACTTATAAGGACCGCAATTTCCATACTTCAATCCTTCGGCTCGAGTAAAGTTTGGTGCAGGTAACCAGCTACATATCCCACTTTAGTCCAAACGTCGTTCCATTTGTTATCATCCTTTCAACTGCGGTGCTCAAGTAATTCGGAGTTCTTACCGGTGCTGAGTCTCCCCCGTACTACACAATCCAAAATTGGCATCTCCTAATAGTAGCTCTGCCACACCTAAAAAACCAGATCTTCTTACCTTAGAAAACTTTATCCTCGTCATATTCAAAGCTGCAATAAGGATACATTTCCAATCCGACATCAATTCCCGCACTCGTAATATCGCATCCCACAACCGCCATTGCAAACTCCTAACTATCCTTCGAATAATATGCTACAGGGATTGCTCGTTCAATTGAAGAATTGTGGCAGGGCAGGACAGAAGCAGAATTATCTTGTAACCCTTTGTTTCTGCAGATTAACTTTTGGGGTCGCTTCGATGGCAAACAGATCTGAGATCATCGGATGGCGTCATGATGATCCGGAAGAACATGCATTTAAAAATGCTTTGTATTTTAAGAGTCTAAGCAGCAATAAAGGGGGAACTGGCACGTGCCTCGCTAAGACCAGCAAGGTGTAATTCTGCAACATCGACGACGTGGACGTGTGTACTATACGTGGTAGAAACCGTAAAATAAAACCCGATCATCGATTTTTGCTTTGCAGACGCCATTTACGTGCTTTACATGCTAAGTCTTTAACAGAACTCGTCCAGGTGGACGAAAGTAACAGACATTTTACGAAGACAACAAAAAGCAACATCTTTTCTATAAAAGGACACGATTTCACATGTAAAAATAAGTAAAACGCGACTGTAACTCACTCAGCCAAGTATTCCGTAATGTCATGCTGAAAAGGAAACTGCGGATAGAAGATTACTTGGAAATCGTCATCGGACCGTGTCGGACCGCCCACGTGACCGGGATATACTCAACACCGTTAGTTTCCCTCTAGTTCCTCAGACTTGACGTTGGAAATAAGTGTACCTCATTGTAATGGACCAATGATCTATCAAGATGTTCCTGGAATATCTATTTGAGGTAGTTAGACATGGTTGGGGACCACTGTAATATGTACTCTTATCAATGGAAACTTGGGGCCGGAATTGGTGGGAGTGGTGATATTTGGTATATATCAGGCGTCTGGAAGGTTGATTCCAACTGGGAATCCTACATTTAAGATAAATACCACAAATCTCTACACTCGAAGATTGCCTTCACTTCATTACTTCTACTATACCCGAATATATACACCCCTCGAATAACAACTTTCATCATGTCGGAACACCTCTACGTCCGCACGCCCCTCACCCCATCTACCACCCTCTCCCAAGTTGCAGGCTGCAAAATCTTCCTCAAACTGGAAAACTTCCAACCCTCCGGCTCATTCAAATACCGCGGTACCTCTCACCTAATGCAACACTCCCTCCGCCACTCCTCGTCACCTTCAAAAGTCCATTTCTACTGCTCGAGTGGCGGCAATGCTGGTGTTGCTTGCGCGACAGCAGCCAAGTCGATGAACTTACCCGTTACTGTCGTCGTCCCAAACTCAACATCTGCATTCCTAGTATCTAAAATCCGACACGCCGGCGCGGAGGTCTATCAAATAGGAGCGGATTGGATCGAAGCAGACGCATTCCTAAAGACCAACTTGCTAGCTAACGATCCACATGGTTGTTATATTCCACCCTTCGATAACCCCATAATTTGGGAAGGAGCTTCCTCTATGTTCGAAGAAGTGTACGAGCAGATGGGAGACGAGTGTTTTGATGGCGTGGTGTGCAGTGTAGGCGGCGGAAGTCTGCTTACGGGGATTCAAACCGCTATTCAGCGACACCCCGAGGGTCCAAGACCGAGAGTCTTGGCGGTGGAAACAAAGGGCGCCGATAGTCTGAACGCCAGCTTGCGGAAAGGGCAACACGTCACACTTCCCAGAATCACCAGTATAGCTACCTCACTCGCCATCGTCCGCGTTGCAGAACGTGCATATGAACTGGCGCAGGAGGACAATGTGAGCAGTATTGTGCTCAGCGATGCAGAAGCTGCGATGGGGTCTGTCCGGTTTGCTGAAGACGAGGATTTGCTTGTAGAGGTTTCGTGTGGGGCTGCGCTCGCGGCGGTCTATAATGGCGACTTGAGAAGGATGCTGGGTGCTGGGATGGACGATGAGAGGTGGAGGGAGATGAGGGTTGTGGTAGCGGTCTGTGGGGGAAGTGATGTGTCCGAGAATTTGTTCAAGGAGTATCGGAAGAAGTACTCGGCGGAGGCGACAAGTATGGTCTCGAATACTGTCCCTACGGAAGAGTTGTCGGTTGGAAACAGTTTGGAGGGGAGAGTTGCGTTGGGGTTCGAAATGGGAAGCTGTTTACGGAAGGGAGCTGTGCCTTTGCGAGTATAATTCTGTAATATTTAATACCTTACGAACAACTGTCGAGAAGATCTTGTGAATAGACAGGAGAGCTTACCGCTCTGAGTAGTCTACGAAAGAATCAACACTTCATCGATGTGCGAGATTTAGATCACGCGCCGTTGTTGTAGAAATACGTAGAGCCTGGTGCTCCAAACAATGTCCAGTCATCAATCGTAAATGCCCAATCCTCTGGCAATTCGTCAAACTTAGGGGGGTTTGGAAGGCCCAAATTCTCCTCTAAAGGCGGGATCTGCATATCTTGAAACCCGCCGTTCAAAGAATTTGCATATGGGTTCTGGACGAATTGTTGTGAGGTCGGAGCATTTGGGATTATGGGTGGTTGATTTTGAGCAAGAGGAAGGTGCTCGGCCTGGTCAAGATCGCTTGCTTTGCTGACTATATCGGAAATACGATTGCTTTTTGAAGCAGACATGGATGCATAATCGAACACCTTCCACATCAGCGTCGCATCATCTTCTGCAAGACCGACCCTTTCGGTCTCAACTGCCGGTAAGATCCCATCGTAGTCGTCCTGAGAATAATAAAGAGTGCGTCGATTGCTAAGTCTTGCGGCTAGCTCCTCAACAATTCCAAGCTGTCAATGGAAATTAGCATATCATTCCCCCCAAAAAACTATCAATATCAAGTGACATACCAATTCTTGAATACTATTCCAGTACTTTGCAAGTTTTCTTAGAAATCTTATAGCATTTCGAAAGCTGAGTCTCGCGGCGGTTGCAATGTCCGAATGCTTGCTCAAAGTATGCTCGAGTTGGATAGTCGCCGCAATGGCGGCGAGAAACCCAATAAACGGATCGTAAAGCATCATTCTAGCTTCATCCATCTCATCTAAGAATCTGATAATCCATCTCGAATGGATGAGAGAACTCTTGTATGACTTCTGGAGGAAACTTGGAGGGACTTTTCTGATCACGTGCTGGAGCTTAATGAACATGATGAAGGGGTGGTGCCTATGATCGGTTAGAGAAGAAGTTGGAGTGGGGGCATAGAAGTTTCGCGTACACTAAACATTGGATTGACATGTAGGTAAGTTGAAAACAAAGCCAAGATGCGAAATATGGTCGTAAACCTGGTTTGTTGATGGCCTGTCGAGGAAAGTCAACTTCACGATATCGATGGGTAGAAAATTCTATGGAATATAATTAGCTTCATCCATTCTAGTAGTTACGGAGGCTTACGTGGCTCAAAATCAGCAAATCTATATTCGATAGTTGCAAGTTCAGACCCAGGCTGCCAAGGCGGCATTGTGTTGTCGCTGGAGGTTTGGAAGACGTACTTCAATACATCGTCCCAGATAGAATAAACACCAATGATCAGGGCGCCTAAATCTTGATCACCAGCTGCTGGTTCATTCGTGGTCGCCTTTTGGCCTGTCGCTTCACGTGATAGCCGTCCTTCTGAAATTGGCTTGCGCAGTTGAAAGTGTTGGTATGGCAGTGCCGGTGATACAAGACGGGTGATGCTGAAGGTCCTGTCGAGCATGAATAATGTCCAAGTACAACGTACCATTTCTTCCGTTTCAGTATCATTAAGGACCGCGTCAGTCAAATATCCAGATGACTGGGCGATTCTGATGCCTAACGAGAGTTGAGAGTGGGCTCTCCTCACACGACCATCTACAATAAGGAAGATTAGAAAAACCGATGTAGAGATTCATAGTATAAAGTTTGCACATACCGGCGAAATCAACCTGTGCTAAGAGGCATAGGCCTTGCAGGTACTGCAGCCCTGTATCGCCATCTCCATACAGCTGCAGTAGGTCTTTCCAAGCTCGGTCCGTCAGATACTGCAACCAGCTGTTGAGTTTCGATGGGTCTGTCCAAAATGGGTGCGAGGAGCAACGAATACTAAGAGCCAACATTGGGTTGAGGACGACTGGACTGATCGAAGCTGTCGCCCTAGTTGTAGTTGCTTGACACAGCAAGGCGTAAGGCTGAGCATGAAAGTGCTCAAAGTACATGTCGATTCCATCTTCAATAACGTTTGATGGCAGTATCCCAGGACCAGGTGATCTAGACTCGTCAGAAAAATCAAATTTCTGGGGGTTTGAAGAGAAAACACTGACTGCGGAGCTGTTCCCGGCTGCGACCTTGAAATTTGTAAAGGTTCTCTCCCCCTAGAATTGGTTGTATTCGTGGTTGCATTCGATGATCCATACACATTGGGGAAATTGGGCTGAGTAGAAGGTGCAGAGATGCCAGAGGCTGGAGTACTCTTCCTATTACAACCTTAGCACGTGACTTAATACCAACACAAGAAAGCATACTGCACAGAAGCTACCAGCTCTTCCAACTTTTGCTCAATAGTCCCAAATCTCCGAGAAACCTATTCGGCTATTAGTTCACGGGTTTTAGGAGATGGAGTAGAAGCTCCCACTTCATCCCCTGGCAATGCAGGCCGGACGTCGGATCTGCGACGCTTGCGACTCGGAGGCTCAAAGGCTTCATAAGTGCAGGTTTGATCCAATCTCTTGCACATCGAGCATTGAGGCTTCTCGCCTGGGCATTTGGATTTCTTGCGGCTGATCTAGTTAGTGTGTGTGTCGTGATATGGGACGCTGGACACGTTACCGGCAATTTACACAAGCTTGACGGCTTCTCCTGATAGGACTAGATCCACGTCCTTCTATTCCGCCAGCATCTTCGGGCATCGCGAGTGCTAAAGAATGTGAGTATATATCTATACATTATCAATGAAAGAATTCAAGTTGGTGGTGTGCTAGTGAGAGTTTCATGGCGGGCCGAAATAGTGGGGATTATTGTGTTGCTGACTAAGAATTATCTCTACCTTTCCCTTCCCATCCTTAGGTACTGGTGCTAACAATTTACCCCCTCTCAACCAGGATAGGGGCTTAACCGAGTGCATCACAAGCAAGCACTTCACTCACAATATGTTTCTTGTATGAGTATGGCTTCATCCAAGATATAAATCCAAATGTATCAGATATACCGAGAGCAGGTCTAGAATATTCTTTGCCTTACATTACTCGTATCAAGCTATCGTTAGTTTTCAGCTCCTTTCACTTCCCGTTTTCTCCTTCACAATGACATGTCCTATATCTTTAGGCCGTAGTAATAATGTCCCATGTTTTGTGGGCTATTCAAAATTTTTGAAAGGAGCGAGGCACTTGAGAACGGAAGTAATTCCACAATCCAAGTGAGATTTTCGCACCATGCAGTGACGCAGTCCAAGACAATGTTTCCGATCTATGGTCGCACCTTCCCGCCAATTGTCACCACGCTACTCGGAAGGCATCTCAGCCCCGCATCTCATCTCCATACCGTCCCCAGTTCTCCACGTTCTTCTATCCGCCTCAACTTTGCTCG
Source organism: Lachnellula hyalina (assembly GCF_007821495.1). Classification (NCBI taxonomy): domain Eukaryota; kingdom Fungi; phylum Ascomycota; class Leotiomycetes; order Helotiales; family Lachnaceae; genus Lachnellula; species Lachnellula hyalina. Next base: position 152,591 of record NW_022157141.1, on the reverse strand, counting down.
AATCACTTTCATTACCATCCACGGTTTCCATTCGCAGCCCCAGAAACCCAATTTCGTACTTGGGCAGGGTTTATAAGAGCACGGAGGACCTCAATTACCGATTTATCAAAGAACAATTTGCAAATCCCCAAGAGCAAAATCAGCAAACATGGCTGCTACAGCGAGCCAACCCATGACCCAGACTGTTCCATCTTACCAACGCGTCGAACCCGGCTCTGTCAATATTCACGTTGCTGATGTTTCTAAAATCAAAACAACCAAGCCAGAAAACGTCGAAGAATCAACAGCAGAATGGGTCAAATCTTTTAACAAAGCAATTCAAACTCCCGGATTCGAGGCTCTTTCCGACCTCTTCCTACCCGAGGCATACTGGCGTGATCATATGTGCTTGGCTTGGGGCTGCAACACATTCAAAGGCCCGGAAGCTATGAAAAACTTCCTTAAGAAAGGCTGCAGATTGAGGAACGTTGAGATCGACAAGAGCAGTGATTTCAGAAAGCCGGTCATTATGGGATTCGATGGACAAGGCAAGATTCAAGGTATTCAGACATTCTTGACTACTGATTCAGATGTTGGACGTGGATTAGGTGTCGCGAGATTGGTCCTGCAAAACGGGAGGTTGAAGGCGTTTACGCTTTTCACTTCAATGAGGGAGATCAAGGGGCATGAGGAGACTACGTATGGGCGCAGACCCGAGGGTGTAGCGCATGGTGGACAGCCGGGACGAAAGAATTGGCGAGAACGACGTCTTGAAGATGAGAACTTTGAAAAGGATGACCCGACAGTCTTGATTCTTGGTAGGTGAATTCTGTGAATCCTTCCTGGAGATACTTACACGATCAAGGTGCTGGCCAAGGTGGTCTTACTCCTGCCGCGCGCCTGAAGATGCTGGAAGTTAGTACACTGATCGTTGACCGCAACGAGCGAGTTGGAGATAATTGGCGGAACAGATATCACCAGCTTGTGCTACATGACCCCGTTTGGGTAAGATCTACATCTTCGTCTTACAATCTTCACATTCTAACTCTTAAAGTATGACCACATACCCTACATACATTTCCCTCCCCATTGGCCCATTTTCACGCCTAAAGACAAGCTTGCCGGTTTCTTCGAGACCTACGCCCAATTGCTCGAGCTAAATGTTTGGATGAGCACCACCGTCAAATCCTCGAAATGGGATACAACAAAGAAACGCTGGGATGTTGTTCTCGAGAGGTGTAAGGAGCCCGGAATCGTCGAGACTCGTGTCCTCCACCCCAAACATATCATCCAAGCTACTGGTCACTCTGGCGAGAAGAACTTTCCCTCTCATATCCCCGGAATTTCAAGTTTCAAAGGCGATCGACTGTGCCACTCCTCGGAGTTTTCGGGTGCCAAGATGGAAGGAAAAGGTAAGAAGGCAATAGTGGTCGGGTGCTGCAACTCAGGACACGACATCGCGCAAGACTTCTTCGAAAAAGGTTACGACGTTACCATGATCCAGCGATCGTCTACATGTGTCATCTCCTCCAAGGCAATTCTCGAGATTGGACTTGCGGGACTTTACGATGAGCAAGGCCCACCTGTCGAAGACGCCGACGTAGTATGCTGGAGCATCCCATCTTCCGTCCTGAAATCAATCCACCAAGATGTAACAGCCGCCCAGAACAAGCATGACGAAAAACTCCTTGCCGGTCTCGAAAAATCAGGCTTCAAAATCGATCAAGGCCCCGACGGTGCTGGTCTGTTTATGAAATACTTCCAGCGTGGCGGAGGATACTATATCGATGTCGGTGCATCTCAACTTATCATTGACGGCGATATCAAAATCAAGCAAGGGCAAGAAATCGTGGAAATCTTGCCTAATGGGATGAAATTCGGCGATGGCACCGAGCTATCTGCCGACGAGATTGTGTTTGCTACTGGCTATAAGAATATGCGAACCCAGGCGAGAAGTATATTCGGCGACGAGTTGGCAGATCAGGTTAAGGATGTGTGGGGCTTTGAGGAAAATGGTGAGATGAGGACTATCTGGCAAAAGACTGGCCATCCTGGCTTCTGGTTCTTTGGTGGGAACTTGGCGCTTTGTAGATATTGGTCTCGGATGATTGCGTTGCAGATCAAGGCACTTGAGGAGGGCATTTGCGAGTATAATGATCGTTAGATGGAGTCTTCTGGTGGTTAATGACTTAGGCCTGCGTTACATTTTCTGTGCGCTGTTTTACAATACTATAGATACCTATTTCTTTGCTTTTTCAACTCGTGTGTGGATTGAAAAGTGCGCCTACCCCGCTTAGGAGTATAGCCATAGGCATTTCATACTAATATAGTCATTAGGCAAGGAAAATCGTCCTCTTGTCTTAATTTCCTTTCACAGGCACAGTATAGTTATAGTATAGATTACTGCCATAGTATCCAATACCTTTCAGTCCACCGAATACACAAAGTGAGTAGTTGAAACACTCCCCATACATTTTGCTGCATTAATTACATTGCCACCTATCACCAAAATCTTCAACCTCCTGGGATGCAAGTGAAGGGACTGGCACTAGTTGCCGCTGCCATCAGTTTGGTTATATAAAGCGCCAGCATAGCCTTTCTTCCATCCCAGCCTTTGAAAGTAAGACTTTTCTCTTCTTGTACGTAAGGATACTTATTTCTAGAGATCAGATCTGATTTTAAGTAAAAGAATCTATCTATTCTGTAATATAGTACGGTGAAAAGCAGTTATTGAGACCAGGTGACTAGGCTCAGTGCTAGCTCTTATCGATCTGAGTAAGAAAGGGAAGAAGGAAATACGATTAGCTGAAAGGAATTCTGGAAGTGTTTTCTCCTGGGAGACATGAGGTTTTAGAGACAGCTTGAGAATGAAGTAGACTAGGGCATCTCTCGTCTGTGCGTGATCTAGGATATACGGATCCAAGCATCTATGCATGTCATACATGTGTTAGTATCAGTTCCATAGTCTGTCAATAAACTCCGTGCGGAGTAATTGAGCAGCAGAGGTCAGGGAGAGTAAGTGAAATGAAATGAAATTAAATAAACAAACGTACAATAAACCGACCATTCAACAGTCCCCTTTAAACTCCTACACACCCCCTGACTCTGCAGATTCTCCACCGCCACATCAGCATGATACCAGCCGTCCTGCACCAGATCCACGGCTCGGTCACGGAGTAGCTTCACGGAAACTGCTTTCGCTAGTCCGCGTCCCCGGTACTCTTCCTGGTGGTAGGTTTGGGTTAGTATAGTGCGCTTACGGTACGGGGGAGTGCTTGGTTTGCTAACCTCGCAGTGTAGCGTTTTCAGTGATCCATCTGGACCTTTTTATACCAGGCATAACGTTAGTTCCATGAGTCAAGAGAATTACAATAGAGAACAGGGAGGAAACATAATATACCTAGAAATGCCCATGCGATTGGTACGCCAGCGCTTGTTTGAATAGCGACGCTGGGGAGCGCCTTCATCAACTCCCTACACCACTGTCATGTCAGTCCATCATCCCAACCCATTGTCTTCTATCCATTAAAAAGAAGCAGGACTCGGACCAACGTACGCTTTATAAGGAATCGCAGTCCGCGACAACACAAGCGGGATATCCTCTGCTCTCACAGACGCCCACACCAGCCCCTCAGGCAGCTCTCTCACTGCCGGTAAATTCGCCACCTTGAACAAAAACTTCAAGTGTTCCGGACTCTGCATCTTAACCAGCGAGTGCTTCTTCAGCAATCCCCAGACCTTCACATGCAGACTGGCGATTAACATGTTCCCCTGGTTTGCCCGCGGCGCGGAAGCGGAATTTGAATTTACATATTCTTGTTCGAGGCCCGCAACGTGTGTTAGCAGAGCTAGCAGTTGCGCCTCGCATACGGCGGCCGAGCTGGGGATCGTGGGGTGCTCGATGGAGGAGTAGAGCCACATTTCTGCGTTGGGACCGCGTGAGAAATCTAGGTAGGCGATGAGGAATTCTGGGGCTGGGGTCGGGGATGAAGTAGATGTGGATGTCGGTTTGGAGGCGGCGAATGTAGATAGGATGTGTGAGTATGCTGTTTGGCGTCCTGCGCTGGTGTTCATGAATTGTATGCGCCGTGATGTTGGGAGGGAGTAGGGCATGTGGTGCGCTAAAGCCTCGAGGACTTCATCAGGGGGTGAGAGGTCGTCTCTGATAATTATCTCCATTTTGGTTATTTGGGAGTAAACATGTACCAATATATATATGATTCTGTCGTGAGATTCTCATGTAGGAGGGAATGAACGCCTTTATATGTGCTGGAATTAGCAAGCAAAAGGCGTGAACCCAGAAGAGTCATACATGGGATGTGGGCTTCTATTCTTGAGGCTGTAAGCACGGCCCACCTAATCAGGGGCGCCAGCGCCCTAATCAGGCATACATGAAAGCCTAATGCTATTGTATTATCAGGTATTGAGGGCAGAGAATTGAAAATATAGTGGAATTCAGGGCGCAATTATTTAGTATTGTCCTTTTCATGAATATCATAATGAAAGCTTGTTGGGGCGGCTGAAGATATACACCTAAACTCGATATAATCTCCTTCCACTCCACTCCAACCCACCCCCCGACATAAACTCATCAACAACGCTCATTTATTCTTCCCACCACTTCGCTTTCGCTTTCCCTTCCTCATTAATTCAGGTGACCCAATCTGCCGGCAGCCAGATGGCCAGACGAGCATACAGGTAACTTGTGTATCTGGATTCTTGGCCCCAGGCAGACACCACGCCCTGCGGCATCTCAATTTCCCTCATCCTAAAAATCATCTGATCCCAGCCCCTCATCCTCTGCCCACCTATCCCCACCTGCCTAACGAAGGAAGGGCTGAATGATACTTACGCCGTATTGTATGAATTTCCACTCGGAGATGAAGGGTGGAGGTGCATTGTCGAGAATCGTTTTTCAAGGTGAGAAGAGATGATTGCCCATTGTTGAACCGAAGGGTTACTTTAGAAGTGGAGGTGAGCTTCAGCAGCTTTTAGCTTATCGTGAAGGCACGAGAATACTAAGTCATTTTCAATTGAGAGAAGAAAAAGAAGAGACTTCGCAAAAGTAAGTGACAAGGTATCATGAATTTATTACAACTGGACGTAGAGTGGAGTAGAGAAGCGTCATAGAAGAAACTGGACTTCAAACAACAAATCTTTGGCCAAAGATTGTGAAAGCCCCGAACCACCTTCCTTCCCTTTGCGCCATGTAGAAAACGCTTAAAGCAAGAGAAATACAACCGTACCCCGTTTAATTACTTCCAGAGTCCCTTACAGCCGCACCAGAAGCTCGATACCAGACATCGCCTCCCCAACGCATCATCCTCTCCACGGCTTGTGTAGGTGTAACAGCCGGTCTGACATCCAGGTAGAAGACGGGCTCGCCAGTCGGCTCAGGAGGGGCCGAGTAATAGTCGATCACGTATCTAATTTCCTTCTTCTGGCCCTTGACTTCTCTCTGTACGAACCAGTCGTGGCGATCAAATGGAGGTTCGGTGCTTTTCACAAGTTAGCATAATCCCAAAAAATCCATCCACTTCAGTAGCAGATGAAGTGCACTTACCCGAAAGCACTAGGATAGATCCATCCCATAACTTGTATCATAGCGGCCTTGGGCGTCATCTCTTTCGGCCTTCCCATAAACCTAATCAGCTTGGGCTGCGCAACCTCATCCTCATTCGCACCAATATCCGCGCCTGCCATTGATGCCGCTTCTCCCTTCTTACAGATGTCCCATCCTTTGCCCAAGCCCTTGCCGAATCTGCGCTCCCATTCCACAATCTCAGCCCATGCGCCCTCGTTCAGGAAATTATGCACAGAAACCATACTCTCTACGGCTGTAGCATCAGTATCCGTATAGCCTTTCCGTAATAATGCATTGTACATCTGCTGCGGTGATGGGTACTCCCAGTTTCCTTCTCCGGTGCCCCTTGGGATTGTAGATGGTTCGCGCTCCGTGGGAAGGGTTACGGTTTGGTTCTTGGCGCGCTCTTGGGAGATGTCGGAGAACATGTAGTTTAGGGGATTATATTTGGAGTATTTGGACAGCGATTTTGTATCGCTGGTCTTGGAGACGTCTGTTGGCGTATACGGACAAGCGGATTCGGCGGGAGGTGTTGGAGGTTTAGCGACGGTGTCGTTGCTCTTGTGCATAGGACATGCTGGCTAGAGGAGTGTTAGGAGTTTGTTCTGGTTCTCTGGAGAAACAATACTTACTGGAGGTGAAGCATTGCCACTGGGGATCGCATGAGGTGCGCTTCTGGCATTGATAATGGAGACATCAGAATCGGCCCAAAACCAACCCATGGCGACCGTGGTAAGCAGTAAATCTAATACTGTATAAATGAAGAGAAGAAGGGCGTTTTCAAGTTGAGTTGTTTGATGTTGAGGTGGCGTTTTCTGATGATTGTAGATTGTAGTGGTTTATACAAGTAGAAAGAGGAGAGGCGATGATCCTCGGTGGATTTTCTTTTTCTGCCACTTTGACGGCTTTTTCCGTTCACCGGGTTCTTCCTTGCCCCCCTTTTCATAGCCTTACCACTCACGCTAGCAAAGTACATACCTACATTAATATATATTGATAATTGATATGTACAAATGGCCAAGACTTCATTTTTTCCTCTTTTAGACTTCAAAGCTATTTCTCCGCATTTGAGACAATCTGCATGCATGTCTTAGTGTTTATAAACTGGGATCCTTGACGTCACTAAATCCAAAGCAACTTTCACAAGCTTCAAGAAGTCAGTTTACACCAAAACAACTTGGTATTGCTCACCACCCCCCAAATGGAGCAACGGTAGCATTTGTGCCCGCAATAATATTCCAATACAGTTGGGAATATGGGGGCAGCATTGATCTTAGGCCGAACATGCCTCCGTCAATCCCTTCCCCGAGCCCGACCTTTCCTTCAATGCCGCGGTATCCAGGTCGCGACAAAACAAACATATAGTCGGGGATGGAGGCATTTTCGACCACCACCTGGCCGCGAAGGATTGGTACTTGCTGCCGCGGTGGCATTGAGTCCAATTGCGTTTGTGCAGCTTTCGGAGAAGGATAATGACGGTACGGAACATACGGCCGAGGGGCGAATGCTAGCGGCGTCGAGGGATGAGATCAAGAAGGAGGTGAAAGATGATGTTCGTGGCATACGGCGCATACGAGATAGTATCATCTACTATGTGGACGTGTATTTGTGGGAGCCTCTGTGTACTGGGACGCGGTTCCTACATCTGGCGGTCATCTTCATCCCGGTTATGATGACGGTACCTGTAATCTGGATAGGAAGCAGGAACAAGGAAAGGGACAACGAGAGATCTGGCACGCTGTGGTGGTACCGGTTTCTTGTAAAGTCAATGGAGCGTGCTGGACCAGCTTTCATCAAGGTAGGATCTCATCCTCTGCTTCCACCACTGCTAACCCTCCCCAGCTTGGACAATGGGCAGCTTCTCGGACAGATATCTTCCCCACTCAAATGTGCGAGGTCATGTCCCAACTTCACTCCAATGCTCCCGCTCATTCTCTACATGAGACCAAGAAAACCATACGAAAAGCATTTGAAGGCCGTCCCTTCGAAGATATATTCGAGGAATTCGAGACGAAACCGTTAGGAGTTGGGGCCATTGCACAAGTATACCGTGCCAAACTAAAGCCTGACCTCACTGCGCCTACAGATCTAGACGAGGAAGATGTCCACAATCTACGGAAGCAAGTCCGGAAAAATGTCGATACACTGATAAAGAGTACCCCTCACCGAGTTCCATCCTCATTCGTTGCCATAAAGGTTTTACATCCAGGTATAGAGCATATGATCCGCCGAGACTTACGAATCATGGCCTTTTTTGCTTCAGTGATAAACGCCCTCCCAACAATGGAGTGGCTATCCCTTCCTGATGAAGTTGAACAATTCGGTGAAATGATGCGCCTACAACTCGATCTCCGCATTGAAGCCGCAAACCTTACCATATTCCGCAGGAACTTCAAAGAGCGTACCACAGCCTGGTTTCCCTATCCTTATACGGACTTCACTACGCGACAAGTCCTAGTCGAGGAATTTGCACAGGGGATTCCTTTGGCTGACTTTATGGAAAACGGGGGTGGTATATTCCAAGCGGAAATAGCCAATGAGGGTCTAGACGCGTTTCTGCGTATGTTATTACTCGACAACTTCGTACATGCCGATCTCCACCCTGGAAACATCATGGTCCGCTTCTACCAATCCGCCCACCCGAACCTTTCATTCTCCAAATCCCATCAACACGAAGACCCACAAGCGCAGCCCGACGTAACAGAACAGGTTCTCGCACGCCTCCGTCCTTACCGGAAAGGAAGAGACAAGAAGGCATGGGAGCTCGAACTCGCCAAAATCGACAAGGAAGGTTTCCGTCCTCAATTGATATTTATAGACACTGGACTGGTCACTGAGCTTAATGCAACGAACCGCCGCAATTTCCTAGACTTGTTCAAAGCAATCGCCGAATTCGACGGCTACAAAGCAGGGCATCTAATGTGCGAGCGTTGCCGGCAACCAGACGCTGTAATCGACGAAGAAATATTCGCGCTTAAGATGCAACATCTTGTTCTTGGCGTCAAGAGTCGCACATTAGCGTTGGGGAATATGAAGATTGGGGATATTCTTAATGAGGTGTTGGGAATGGTTAGAGGACATCATGTGAGAATGGAGGGCGATTTTGTCAATGTTGTTATTAGTATCCTACTGCTCGAGGGCATAGGGAGGAGTTTGAATCCGGATATTGATTTGCTGAGTAGTGCGCTGCCGATACTGAGGCAGTTGGGGGCTCAGAGTGGGGGTGGGATGTTGAGACAGGGTGACTTTTCAATGTTGAAGGTATGGGCGGGGTTGGAGGCAAGGAAGTTTTTGCAGGCTAGTATTGAGAGTGTGAGTTTCCCCTTTCCCTCTCTTTTATCAAAAGTCTCGTACTAATAATTGCAGGTTGAGAGATGTGTAAAGTATGATCAGCTCTCGCCGAATGTATAGATAGGTAATGGATGGTATGAACGGCGTTTGGTTAGATACACGAAGCAACTCGACTTAGAAAAGAGAATAGATCCTTGTTCAAGAAGTCGCTATGGTGTAAGTTGCATCTCGAAGTTGACATTATTTCTTTGCGTGAATCATTTGTCACTGCTTGTTCGTCACACGTGAGCCATGCCCATGTCATAACTGACCCTTTTTTTTGGACGAACCCGTTCCCAAGGACCCGAATTATCATGGAGACAAGGTACTTCACGCCTCATTCATTTCTTCCACTCTATGTGCAGGGACTCTCGTCGAAGTTGGACTTATTTGCTGTTCAAGCCGCTTTCGCCGTATATTGATTTCTATTATGCATAGCATAGTTCTCTTTCTGCCACAAGCATCCAATCTACAGTGAATGAGAAGGCAAAGCATCTCTCACATCCATCCTCCTTTCACGAGTCACGGAACCAAAAACACAACCACAAATCCGATGTCACAACGCTTTGATTTATCACCCACGCATACCTGGTCGTATAGACAGCCCAACCAAGTCCCTAAAGACAATCTCCCGCACTCGAGCAGTTCTCACCAGCCGCTCAAACTCATGACTCACGACCCAGCACCAGACGTGGCCGGCTATGCCTCGTCTGTCTACTCCATAGACCTCTCTCTCGTATCCACGAATCTGCTCCCTCCCACGCTCACCAAGCCCCCTCGAGCTCGCATCCCCACAACCTCCTCTCAACCCCCCCATTTCAACTTCCATCTCCAAGATCCGGAGTCCCTCAAACTGATATCGAGATCACGCAACCCATTCACCCCACCACCAGGTACAGGTACAGGTCCTAGTCCATCCATCATCGCCCTAACCATCTCCTCCCTCGGCCTGCTCTGCCTGCTGATCTCCCTGGCCCTCCTTTTCACCACCTCCTCCACCTCTTCCATCACCTCCAGCACCAATTCGCTCCCCCCCACCGCCTCCCTCACATTCCTCGTCCTCGCCATCCTGCTCATCCTCGCCGGCCTGCTCCTCCTCTCTATTTCATATTACTGGAACTGGAACAACGAGAAACACCTGGCCCCTGCTTCGACGCGCTGCCTGAGGGAGGGGCTTGTGGAGCTCGAGGCGCAGTGGGAGGTATTCAAGGCTGTGTCGTATGATAGTACGGAGAGGCCTGTGGAGATGACGCAGACGCAGACGCAGACGTTTGCCGGAGACGATAGAGCACGGATAGGGAAGTGGAAATGGAGACATGCTATCAACACGGCGGCAGCGGCAGCGGTTGCTTTCTCCAAAGCTCGCCTAGCAGACCATCGCACTCGCAGCCGCGGTAACCCTACACTCCGCGCTGAGCTTGGTCCTGTTCCTGTTGCAGTGGAGCATCGAGGGCATGGGAGTGTGTGTTAACTGCATGGCTCGTTCGAAGGGGATAGGAGGAATGAGACTTGTAAGGGCCCCGGCTGTTTGCACGATAGCTGGATGTGTGGGGTTGAGGAGGTGAAGGAGAGGGGGGAGGGGGGTGCACGTGCGAAGCTAGGGGATGGGAAGGGGTTTGCGATAGGGGGTTTAAAGGGTAAGAGGGAGGATGGGGATGGATTTATACGCGCTGTGTTTCGTTGATTGATGAATATGGGTGGTTGCTTTGAGGTAGGTAGCGTTGATTTCCCGTACTTGGTAGAGTGCCTGATTTAGAGGTTTTTATAACATTTTTTATGGTCCCTATATACATGACTGTTTGGCTTCTATTTGAATGGGGTTGCATGCTGGATATATATACGCGTGAAAGAGTGGTGGCGTGAGGTTAGAATTGGAGTTAAACAAATAGTTTTTGCGTGACTTGTAAATGGCGGGAATACGATATGGGAATTGTTTGTAGACGATACTATCGTGTAGTATTTATTGATAAGAAGAGCGAGGATATAAATGATAACCAAAGATTCGATGCCATAGAATGATACTACAATCCTAACTAACAGTTTTCAATATTCCCACCATCGCACTAGGGGGCAAAGAATGAGAAGTTGTCATGTTTACTTATTAGTCAGCGTATACTTCGTAATGCCACTATTTGCCACTCTGGTCTCACTCTCTTTGTTTCATATTCGCCTCATTACTCGTACCTACAGTACTAGCCCACCCCACTAACTCCAAACAGATCAACGCACAAACCGCGCAGCAGCCGCAAACCGCACAAAACCCTCAAAACCGCACAAACAACGCACGCTGTGATTGGACGCTGTGGTGGAGAAGGGTTTACTCCGGGTATGGAATTTGGGATATAAAGACAGCCTTTCTTTCCGTTCCATCTGTCTGTCTCTTTCTCTACATCAACAATTCAAGACAAACATCAAACCAAATACATACCTACACTTTTTAAATACCCATAACCACCAATCAATACCCAATACCGTCATCATGAGCGGATGTGGATGTTCTGGCACTTCTAGCTGTAAGCCTCACCTACCCACTTAACTTTACCCCTCCCCCTCCTCCCCTGCACATGCACACACATGCCCCTGCCAACGCAGCTACTATACTGTCCCCTTTCCGCAAAGAAAATAAAGTCAAGTGATGGGCACAACAGTACTGACATCAATACCAGGCAACTGCGGCACCAGCTGCTCGTGCTCCAGCTGCGGAAAATAAATCCTATCCTCACCACGAGTTACCCATCGTCGCATCGTGACTCTTCCCTTCATCGGCGCGGTTCCGTTGGTTGTTTGGCTTTCGATCGGTTTGGGATAGGGGTCGTTTGGATATGATATGATATGATATGTTGATACCAAGAAAAGAGGAGGGCAAAGAGGATGTTTCGTTATGAATGGATTGATGGGTTGCGCTGTTTATCGATACTGGGCTATTACAAATGACACTGTATTGACCCACGTCTTATCTTGATTTCTGGTATTGCTCTTGCTATTACTACCCCGTGAGTAGGATGTGATTTCTTGTGATACAACGACGATATCTACCGACTGGGCAAGAGTTTGTACCACGGCACAGCACTGCACAGCACAGCACTATGTGTTGCTGCCCAAGAAACGACAGGTATATTATACAGTACCTCCGTGACGCCTTTCAGCTATCCCGCTGTCTTTTCGTCTCTTCTCTTTCTTGAACCCAGTACACCTACCTATCCTTTCAGTCATTTGCCAACTAGCCTTCTTTACGTTAATTAATATATCTTTAATTGCCAAGACCGTTGCAATAGTTGCTTTGCTCTGTTTGTCGGGGTGCATGCAGCTGCTGAAGTCTTACCTGCGAACTCTTGGGTATATTGGAATCACTCATTATCTTCGCACACAGCTACCTAGCCGAGGTAGCTACTATAGATCTTCTACGAGTCCTCCTCGCCCACGCTGCCACGTGTTTTCATCTCGTCGTAGTCTCTTGTCGTGGGTAGCATACAGTACAGCAATGTCTTTCCCACAGGTAGGTGAGTAATATGACAGAGTAAGTCTCTTATAAACGATAACGAGAGGTAGGATCCAAAGAACCGTCTAATCAACCTCTACCACTATAACAAAGCATCCGTAGATCATCCCGCAAATAAACAACACCACAGCAGCGCCCCCAATACCAAACCCTCCATCACCCATCACCCATCCCCATCCCTATCATCTCGATGATCCATCCCATCGAGATGATAATAATAGTCCAGTGATCCTGTAGTGTAATCCTCACCCTCAAACCATTCGTCCTCCATCCCGTCTTTGGTGTGTAGTACATACACATCACCGCCGAACACATATCATATCATATCACATGTGTCCCTGCCTGCCAACCCCTCCACGTTCATCCACACCTCTATCCTCCGTTCCTATTCCCAGAGGATATAAGTATCTCTTGTTTCACCTCTCTCTCTCTTTCTTACACACGTACAAGTACAAAACACACAAACACATACAAACACAACACAAACACAAACGGCGACTACGAACGACAGACAGACAGACAGGCAGAATACCACGCAGAAAGTAAATATGTCTCCATGCGCTTGCTGTAACTGCGCTACTTGCGACGGATGTTCTTGCTGCAAGGTACGCTTTCCATTCCCTTCCCTTCTCCTAATCCCCAATGCGCTTTCGGTGGTTAACAGTACGTACGTACGCGTAGCATTGAATCGAATCGCCAACCTAACCCAATCATCTCTCTTCGAGTAGATCAGCGAGGACTGGGAGATGGACATGGAATGACATGACATGACAAGCTGGACTGGATAGGGAATAGGAAGCGTGTGAGGATTTCTCGTTGCAGGATCTGAACTGGATTGGGGTTTCTTCTTGGAAGGAAGGAAGGGAGGAAGGAAGGATCAGAACGCTCTTTATAGTGGGGATTTTAGGTGATAAGGAATGAATGGATTTTTTTTCCACACTGCTCCTTCTTGACTTTTTTTGTGATAATACAGTTTTATGAATGGATGAATAAATAACACGTGGCCATAACATCTACTGTATCCATTTCAATCCCAAACAACAATTCTTTTAACCATCCACATTCCACATGAACATTGAATAATAACTAACGCAGCAGGTAAGTAAAGAGAATAGACTAGCTATGTATTACTTGAATACCTATGTGTATATAACTTCTGAAACCGCGAAGTTTAAATCAACTACCGGTCGGTAGTTATTTCTGAACTGCATAGCGGAATAACGAAACAAATGTGGAAGTGGAAGTGGGAATGCAGTAGAGTAGATAGCGTGCCTTGGTACTAAACTAATTGACATGACAATCACAAGTAAAAAGAATTACTGTCGCAGACCCGAGCAGGTATACTTACCATACACGAGCGCTTTACTGATATACTCAAAGGAGGGCAAGTGGACTCGTTCAGAAGAGCACTGCTGTGCTATAGCGGTAGTGAGTGAGTAGGTGAGTCTACTTTACACATCTGTCATTTTGGTATCCGTACACACTCGCCCGCTGCCTCGCCATCTAGATATATACATACAATGCTCATTCATAGCTTGTCCATTCCATTTCATGCTTCTAGAATACACGCCCCCTCCTCCCTCAACCCGTTCCTTCCATTCACCTCACAGAAAATTAATCCCCACCCCAAACTGCAAGCCCTTCCTCGCATCCTCCCCTCTCCTCACCACAAGCGGCAAGCTGAAATTCAACTCAAACCTCGCGATAGGGTGCGCGTACACAACACCAACACCAGCCGCCAGACTGGGTGATCCATCTGCGAGGCCCGCAATAGTGCTATACACGCTCTGGGACGTATTGCCCCCCTTGTCCTTCAAAGCCAGTAGCCGGCCACCGTTGGCGAATAGTTGTAATCTGAGAGGCGTGTCTTTGCCTACGCGAGGAAAGGGAAATAGGAGGTTGGAGGAAAATGCTGCGTAGATGTCACCCCCTACGCCGTCATTGCCGTCGCGTGGACCCAGACCACCGATATTGAAGCCGCGGATGTCGGTTGGGCCACCGAGTTGGAAACGGTCGTTGACTCGACTTGGGACAGGCGCGCCGCCGAATCCAACAGGAAGGGGATATAGCATTCCTGCTCGTAGACCTGTGGAGAAAGACACGCCGCTATCGCCTTTTATCCCGGGGATGGGGATAGGTACCGCGGCGTTGGTTTCTATTTCACTTTTCCAAAAGCCTACATCGCCACTGAGAGGACCCCAGCCAGCGATTTCGGAGACGGTCTTAAGCAGGTATCCGCGGGAGGGGAGGAGAGGGTTGTCGCGGTGATCGGAAGTCCAGGTATGCGATATACTGCTCTTGACACTATCACCAGCATCAGTTCTTATTGTAGGTGATGCACCCGCAGCTAGATTCGTGATTTGTCGCCATATGCCCGAGTACGATACTTGGTGTCCACTCCCGCCCTTTGCCGCCCAGCTGTATTTCAGTCCTGCTCCTTTCAAAACTTCTTCATGGCTAGCCCAGGGTTTGGAGGTTGAGGATGCATGGCCATCGATTGTGAGGCGTTTATCTGGATCACTGGCTATCGGGGTGTCGAAGATGGCTTGGTAGGAGGAGCGAGTACGTGTTCCTTTTGAGGCATTCAGGGAGAGGGATTCGGCGCCGCCAAAAATGTTGCGCCATAACAGATTGCCGTATGCTGAGCCTTCCACGTTGCCTATGTCGGTGCCGGTTTTGAGGTTTACGCGGCCGCGCTCGCGGGCGGAGAGGAAGATGTTTATGTCGGTCGGGGTTGAGGAGGGATCGGTGGGTGAGGGTTTGTCGATGAACATGGAGACATCATGGTAGATTTCTAAAGAGGTGTAAGAATGCGGTTTGGAATAGAAGGAAATAAAGACAAACCAAAACGCCGGAGCTTGTCTGCTGCTGATCCGGCTTCTTGTAATGCTTCTGATAATGTGTATGGTGCATCTCTATTCGCGCTGAGAATTGGATTGAATAACCGGTCTAGAAAAGATCTTCTGGTGTGCTGAGAACCTTGACCGATGAGGCGGATGGAGGAGATGGTGACCGGGAGAGTGGAATTGCTGGCGATCTAGTTCCCATTAACATCCACCTATCGAACAGTATATCATCACATACCAGATCCTTCAGTCTCTGCGCAGCTTTGGCATTATGGGCTTCTTCTCGTTCCCTCAATTCCTTGACCTTCTCTTCCAACCTTTTGTTATCGGGATTGCGGAGACTCTCGAGGAGCTGGACAACAAATAATTAGCAATTGAGCTTACAAACATAAATCATCGCTCTCCCTGGAGAATTCTGACTTACATTAACCCCGGATTCATTATTTGAAGCCATTCCCAACTCCCTTTCCTGCTGCTAGGTCTTGTTTTTGGTGGTTGGCTTCCGGCGGCTCAGAATATTGGTGCTGACTAATCCTTAGTCCAAGGCTGAGTTCGACGGACTGACGGCCTAACGGCACTCACATAAAGAACAACGAACTCCAAGAATGCAACCTTGATAATTCTACAACAACTCAGCACATCTGATTCTTCGACCTTCTAATTTGTCCCTCTCTCTTCAACCGCGCGCAACTCCACGACAGTATAACCTGCCCAGTATCAGGCCTCGAAAGCTCTCTGCGACAATCCAGCCTTGGGCCGTGATCGAACATGGCAAGCCGAGCAGCAAACAAGCGGGTACGAGTTCTCTCCAGATTATTTTATTTTATTTGCAGATGTTATAGATAATATAGATACTACAGATACTAACTACGAACAGCTTACCCGCGAATACAAGACAATATCCGAAAACCCACCTCCATACATCGTTGCACACCCCTCTGAATCAAACATCCTGGAGTACGCCTCTCTATCCTATCCCTGCCATAACCCCTCCTACTCCCCACCACTAACCACTCCCCAGATGGCATTACATCCTCACCGGCCCTCCAGATACCCCCTATCATAATGGTCAATACTGGGGCACCCTGATCTTCCCACCCAACTACCCCTTCGCACCCCCCGCAATCCGAATGCACACTCCCAGCGGACGCTTCCAACCATCCACGCGTCTGTGTCTCTCCATCTCCGACTTCCACCCTAAATCCTTCAACCCCGCCTGGGAAGTTAGTACGATCCTCATCGGACTCCTGTCGTTCATGACGTCTGAAGAAATGACAACCGGCTCGGTCGGTGCCTCGGAAGTAGAGCGGAAGTGGGCTGCCAATAGGAGTAGATGGTGGAACTCGACGGGAGGGGGAAGTTGGAAGGGTGAAGGGGTCAAAGTGCAAAAGGGGAATGTTAAGGCGGGGGACGGGGGCGCCAAATTCAGGGCCGAGTGGGAGGACCTCGATAAGGAGAACTGGAAGTGGATCAAGGAGAATAAAATCGATCCTGCGACGGGGATAGCTATCATTGATCCTGAAGATGTTGCTGCATCCGGCAGCTGTGGACCGACAATAGGAGGACTGAGGCGACCAAGTGGGAGTGTTCCTGTGGTCGGGACTGTGGTTGAGGGTGGTCGTGAGGGTGGCAGTTGGATTGGCAGGAATAAGTTCAAGGTTGCCGGGGGAGTAATTTTTGTCTATGTGCTTATTGCCCGTTTACTAGGTAATGGGACGGAGGGGGGTGCTTAGGGTTGGATATGATGGACTGGATATATCCACGGTATCCACGGAGTTAAGGGAGGCTTGTACGAACATCCATTTCTTTCCTCAAACATGTAGGGATATAGCAAGGCGTCTGGGCTTTGAACATTCGAATAGAAATATGAACCTGATTCCCTGTCCATCATATACCTTGCAGCTTAACCCATAAAATCGTCCATTCCTTTGAGCAGTACGTACATGATATCTCGATTCTTTCTCATATTAAGGACGCATATCAACATTCTAGCAGCCGTGTAAAGTTCAGAGGCTATTTATAAAAAATATATTCCCAGATATGTTAAATTCAATCATGTAACTAGAGCTGGAAAAGTGTGAAAGTAAGATTGAATTGCTATCTATGTCCGTCCTTCACAACCGAAACCCGCCAATGTCTACCTCCAAACCAGATACTTGTTCGAGCAATGTTTAGTAACTAGGGAACATAAATCGATTCAAATCAAGCTTTCATCGCATACATTTCATTCAGTCATCAGAAAGTTGCTGTCAAGTCATTCCATTCATTCACGCGGCGCCCAGCCGGTAATCCGGTTCGTCGGCGGCGCCATGATTTATTGTGTGCCTATAGAACGCTTGGTCCAAGAGGGCTTTGTGCATACCGATAGAAATGTTTCCTAGGAAGTCTCTTGCGGTTGTTTCATAGACCCTGTCGAGCTTCGAAGCAATTTGGTCGGCGAGCGTATTTTATGTCCCCAATACCATGAGAAGCCAGCTTGTTTTGCTGGAAGGAAAGATAGACAGTTCGATGCGTCAGGCAGGGATTGACCTTCTCATGGCCACAAGTTGTACTGAGTCATTAACACGTTTTACTTTTGAAAGGTGTCGATAAAAGGAAGCTGTGTTGTCAATGAGCATTATACCACCCCTTCTAAGATTCTGAACGCCCAATCGATATGTCTTTGAGCTTGGGTTAAATCATTACATCTTTAGAAACATAGGGTATGGCGGAGCTTAGATAGTTTCAAAACACAGTTTGCAATACCTGGGTGTGTAACCCACCTTATGGTATGCATTTATTTGGCCGCAAACCAGTTTGCTGTCAGGTCTTCCCATTCATTCATTATATTATTCTTCAGCTCACACCCAAATCAATGTGCCGGCCAACTCCAGCTCTTCTTCCGTGCTCGCACTGCCATTATGATCGTAATTGACGGAGATCGTATCCTGCTAAAACACCTCTCAGATCACCACTCCTTATATATCCATGGTCGTTTTCTACTATTCTTGTTGTATATTTCAATAGCGCCTGTGATCTTGTTTTATAGACTTCTCCCCTGCTCCACATTACAGCGGAAGTAATTCACTATTCCCTACCCTTGCGGGGCTTGGGTATAAAGAGAATGCTAGGACAAGTAAAGACTAGAGGTACAGGTTCAGTCTATGGAACCACCAAAACAGTCTTATCGCCCTTCGTGGAGCCCATCTCAATGTGTGCTGAAACCTCTTCCGATCTGCTGCATAATCAGGTTTTCAACCACTGACTCTCTAAATTATTGGCAGGATCCTGAACTATTCGTAGGAGACGATATTTCGTCGTCGTTATATCATTAGTAGTCGAACAAATCTTTGCCGCTGCGACGTACATTAAGGGCCTTCCATGGATCCATATGGAGGAGTGTTACTTTATCTCTATAAAAGACTGTAATAGTTTCTGAAACCGTTTTATACACTATTCCGGCATTCAACTAAATCTCCAGGCATAAAAGTAAATGCACTCTTCTAGTTTGCCGCTAAAACAAAATGCAGATGTATTCCATAAGAATTCAAGTTTAGTCCGCTTTGGTACTCTTTTCGCGTTGTCTAAATATTTAGCAGTCCTAAGTCCATCACCCGAGATAGTGAGGAATAGTAGGCACGGATTCACTATAACATTTCTCTTAATCTTCGGATGTGATATGAAGCACAAGCCTCAAATCAATTATAGAGTAGGTTTACAAGTCAATAACCTTAATTACTATAGGAAAAGATATAGATCGAGAAGCTTACTTCCGTTTTAATAGAGCATTTGGTGCCTATTTCGTCTCAAAAGAGTAGACATGCATTGACTTTGGCTCTAATCTAAATTATCTGCTGCTAGAGAGTCAGCGGTAATGTACCGCATACTTGCTTAACCACTGTTCAACTGAAATTCTGCTACTTAGACTCATGAAACTTTACGCCTTAGAAGCTGTTAATAGTTCTTCAAGAGGTCAACTTTCTAGTTAATCTATAAGACCCCTCCTTTTTTATAACCCGGCCCGGCCCGAAAATGTAGTCCGGCCCGAGACCCACTTTCCGGGCTGAACATCGCATATGTATCTAGTTTTACATTCTATTAATAAAGAGTTTAAAAAGGCGTACAGAAACCCTCTATCTAGCTAAGTGGCAGATTATGCAGTTTTGGGATAAAAGGGGTGGATATTAAGTTCTCCCCTTTTGACGGTTACTTCTACTTAACATTCAACTGCCTATATGACATATAAGTTATTCTGCATTTCGTGTTCTACTCAAGCAGACCCGACACCAGAGTAAAATTGGCACGGACCTACTTTATAAGTAAGAGCTTAGAGCAAAATCGTAGCTCCGCATACCTAGGCTGGTAACTATTATAACCCGACTCCAAGCTTGATGATTAGATTGAACATCTGTGCCACCTGAAAGCATATAAAGCTGCGATTTATATATAGAGAAAGCGAGCGCTAGGCGCCATAAATGAAGACCCTTTTTTTCGCTCGCTTACTTCGCTTAACGTTCCAAAAGGGGAAACCGACTTAGGCACTAGCGCCTACCTCTTGGTATGAGTATGCTTATACGACATGTCCATATACAATCATGGATCTGCGTTATGCATCTTTTGGAAGATCACGTCATTGGTGCTTCGGAGTGCGGTCCTAAGGAAGTCAAAACGGGAGAGGGGGAACAATATTGCAGAAGGTTGGCGATAAGACGGTGTTGCAAGACGTCTTTTCCACCCAAGCTCCAATGCATTGGGCCCCCTTACATGGTCAATGCCCAATCCCGGGGTGTTGGTCCGGTATAGTGCGGGGAATATCTAAGGTGTAATTGTGAGTATGCATCGGCAAGTCTAACTCGGTTTCGTGGGGAGTTGGGTACAGAAGGTCATGGGCGCATAACTCTCGTAGCAAAATATATGGGCGCAACCTTCATTGATTATGCAGCTCGAACGTCGTCAAAAATTCCCCTTGTCAGACGGCTCTAGGTCGAATACTCTGTATCCCACTCTCTACTCAACGTCAAGTGTTGTTTGGAGACAACTTAATAGGGAAAGATCTACCGATGCTGACCAGTCATCAATGCAAAATATGATTCAGCATTTCCAAAATTGGAGATCATTTGGTCTCCTGATACTAATCTGCAAAGTAAATACAGTATATACATCCCACCTTGGGATATGCAGCCTCGTTTTTCAACGGGCATTGAGATGGTCACTTTCTGAGACAGTCACCTCTTAGCGCTTACTCTGGTATAGCATGTATGCAATCGCACGTTAACCGCCGACCTATCGCTCGTATATTGTCTGCATCTTCAAGCATGCATCATTGGTGAAGTTAGCACTCCATGCTTTCGGGATGTTTTACGCTAATGTGTTGTGGCTGGAGTACGAGCAAACACCACGAGCCCAAGAAAACTAAAGTCCAGCTAGGACATCTTAAACTCTGTCTTACCTGAGAACTAGCAAATTGCTTACAACTAAGAGTGGTGCTATTAGAATCGGCTACTGTTCTATTCGAATATTGACTATCTGGAAGATAGTACGAATTCAAAGGATCGTTTTGCTTGTCGTCCCCTCGTTCCCTCTTCTCCCGAAAAATTATAAATTACAAGTCACGAAACCCCCGACAAATAGATAGACATGCAAAGCTTGGGCATCTATCTAATTGTAGATGTGGAGGAACTAGCTTCGTGTTGCGCAATTTTTTGACGGACTATCTCCAATGAGATGGTTGTAACTGTCAGCTAATCAGGAAGCTTCCACTTTTGCACCGGCCGTAATGCAGTCAGGTTCTGTGATAAGGGGGACGAGTTTCAAAGTTTCCTCATGCTCATTGACGCTATGTAGATACTAGTTAGTTTTCGACCATAAATATGGCACATGACCGTTCCATCCCGTCCAAAGCCAAATATATAATAGATATATCGAATCGGAAAATATCATCCTTCCAATATCTCCTTACTTCACGTGTTTTGCAAGGAGCTGAAGGTGTCTCGCATGGATTGTGGTCCTCGCGAGCACGTCTTGGCAAAGAGAGAATTTGAATGGGAGTTATTCGTTACTTGATGAAGACTAGCTATCTTCAAAAGCTATTCGCGACCAATTTTGACATCAAGACACACTCAATTTTATTAGACCTGCCGCGGTGTTCTATTTTTAGACGCGGTCGGGTGGAAGCTGCATTATATGCGTACCAGAGAGGAGCTACTAGCGGAAGGATTCGCTTCAGGCGTGTGGCGGCCACGCAGTTGCCATGCACTTCAGGGATAGTGGTGCATCCTCCCCTTCAAAATAACAAACGCATAGTAAGGTTGCATTCCGCACAAACTATTTCAGCCCTGTGGTCAGAGCGTGATGTGGTGGGGAAATGTTCACGGGGAGCTCGGAAGGCTGAAGCTATTTCGCGCGCCGTGGGTCTACACGACAATACCGAACCATGCCGAACAGCAACCAGCTAGATTGCAATAGCAAACGCTCGAAGGATGGCAGAAGCAAGAGTGCGGCAACTCACAGACAGAGGAGCATTACGCGAGATCGCCATTTTGGAGTCTCAGGATGTCCAGCTGGACTTACCTCCAATCGCAGCGAACCTCTGCTTTTATCAATAATCGATATTGACTGAAGAGGTAATAGTGAAGGAGGCCAATATATTGACTTCAACATTCCATGTATCAAACCGTGCGAATAGTGTAAAGCACATCACCCTCTTCCAGTCTGCTGTCAGATCCAATCCTGTAAGCTCTCACCCCCACTCTCTTGTGATACTTCAATTAACATGAAATATAAATGTAGGTATCCCCAGAAAATCATACCTTGTCCTCCAAACTTTGAAGCATTTTTGAAAATATCACATTCAAATGGTTTCACTATCTTCATTGTCCCCAAAGGTCCTTGGACATATTACCGACACCTTGGAAATCCCAGATTTCTGTTCCTTCCGCTTGGTTTCTAGGGAAGTCAATAAGAAGACTTTTCACAACTTTGCCAATACCTGTTTCGGAACACTCCAAACCAACCTTGGTTCAACGGGTATTGATAGGCTACGGAGATTCTCCGAAGAACATAATCTTGTGCCTCACGTCCATACCCTGCTATTCAAAGATGGAGATAGCCCTTCTGGTCAGATACCGTGGCGGAGTTCGAGTGACTATTCTCTTAACCACTTGACGCTTCAATCACCGAGCGTGCCAACGCTATGCAATCTTCTCACCAACAAGTTCACAAGTTGCAGGTCCTTCCGCATCGAGGATGAAAACCGAGCACCCAAAACAGCGGATGCTATCGCCAACATTCTTGCTGTAATCACCCAAACCGGCTTGCACGCGAAGTCATTTTCAATACAGCTGGGGAATCATGGGTCTAGCAGGATTGACATGATAAAGATGGATCATTCATTGTATCAGAACATCGACTTCCAGAATGCATGGTCACATCTGCGAGAACTCTCCCTGGCCTTCACAATCGACCGCGACGCATTCGACTGGACCATAAACCTCATCAACCATGCCCGCTCACTACAGCGACTAAGCCTCAGTCTTGCCGGGCACGAGTCAGAAGCCTTCTTCACACGCTTGGTCGCAGTTGGGGGACTACCCAAGCTCGAGGAACTAGAGATCAGGAATACACGCGTGAGCAAAGAGACGCTATTAACGCTATTCCTCCACTTCCACTCTACCCTCCGCAAACTAGCGCTGCATGGCGTTGCGTTTGACCTTGGAGCTTGGCCGGCGGCGTTTCTGGAGATGAGACATGCAGTCTCCAAGCTCAACAGCCTCTATGCATGCGCTCTCAACGACAACGGCGGGCGAATTATCTTTCCCACACTAAGGCAAAGCCCGCAAATTTTACGAGCAGAGGGCATAGTATTGAAACTGGTCAATGAAGCAATTGGGTTTGAGCCACAAGTAGCAGGTGTTAATTACCAGGGCGAGGATATAAGTTCTGCTTTGGAGCTTCTAGCAGGGTCCGCTGCGTATTATGAGAGGGTCTAGCTGGCCGAAGTCAGCATTCTTAGCAGCAAAGGAGACACACTTGTTGAAGAGATAGAAACGTCTGGTTATATGGGAGCCACCAAAATACAGAGCAGGCGGGGTCGGACCCCTCTAGCGCACTTGGCTGAAGATACATACCCGAGACGCTTCATTAGGGGGCGAGGTGCTGTTTGACTCTCGAGTAGAGAGTGTGTAGGATAGGACACAGCAGCACGTCTGGTTACAAGGACAAGGACAGGTGAGGCTAGCTTCTAATAATTGCAAGAATGCTAAGAGGGACACTATGACAAACAAGGTATGCCAACTTCGCAATGTCGCAACTTGTTTAACAAATGCAATCCAATCGATACGCTTTGAGTCAATTGTCGCCAGAAGATTGTACGAAAGGTTGCGATTCATTCTATATATTCAACCTTTATCTGCTTCATATAAATAATCATTACATTATAACTGCACCATTATGTTCGTCCTGAAACAAAAGAAATTTCAATATCCAGTCTGTATCTGTATTTCGAAACGCCATTATATATGCAAAAACTCCATAGTCAACATCATCCTTGAGATGTGTAGGGGTATCAAGCTCCGCGCTCATGCAATGCAATGCAAAAAAATAAGAAAGAACATCATGCACTCATAACCCATAGATACATACTCTCTTGTCGTCAGAATCTTAGCTTAGCAGCTCCTACTCCTGCTCCCAAATGTCGTCATTCGTCTCCAGAGCCCAGGTCTCGGCTTTCTTTCACACCGATCGGCGGTTTCCTCCTCATTCGCTTTCTCTTCAGGCAAAGCAAGTCGATACCGTCGTACACTCCCTACATCGCTATCCGCATCGGTTTCATGGAACCGCATTCTTCTTGAGCCAGCTGGCAAGATACAGTCCGGAATCAGCTTGATGAGAAACCCTTTCATCCCCCCGCTTGCGGCATCTATGGCTGCGTATTCTAGCCGCCTGGTAGAATCCGAGGTCCAATATTGAACTGTTACAGGCGGTGGAGTGATAGGGCTAACGGCATCGTGCTCGGGTTGGGGGTCTGAGAGGCTAGGGAATTGGAAGAATTGGTATGTGGACGCGTGAACAGCCTGCTGGGTCGGTGATGTGTGTCGCATATGCAGGCACGGTCTCCGTCCTGACGAACATGAATTACGCACATCAGATGGTGTGGAGCGTCCTGCTAGCCTGGTGGATGGACGTCCAGAGTCATTAGATGGAGTAGTACGACGTTTGGGTTTAGTGGGGGAGCGATGACGATTTGACGAAGACGAGGTCCGTCGTGATGAGGCAGTAGAGCGAGTGCTATCCTCAAACCCAGAGTCTTGTCGATTCATCTTCACAGACTCAAGCTTTGGAGAGACAAGAGGTTTAGAGGGGGCGACTGGGCGCGTGACGATCCTGGAATTGGGAGAAGACATGGTCCGAAGTTCCATTTGAGGAGGATTTCCTTGAGCGGAATGGAAAGTGGCCGTGTCCGAGGCTATACTCGAGATAGACCTATTGTGAAGATTGGTTTTGAGATGCTGAAGGTGGTGTGACTTTTTTGCTGGGGAAGCCATTGTTTTAACAATCCAATGGATGTTGGATAATTTCCGTGTATTCGATAATCGAGAATGATTCTTAGATATGAATATACTGGATCACTTCTAATCATTCTTTCTATACATGGTATTTTCGGAAGTTTTGAAAGGGATGTGGGATTCGGAGAGTGTAAATTGAGCGTTGAGCGTGGGGCAGTGCGAGAATAAAAGCTTTCACTACCCCGGGTAGTTCCCCGATGTTTATATGACGACGTCCAAATTTTATACGTGAAGTAGCCTGCACCAGCCTTAATAACGGGATTACAAGGCCCTGACTATCGTGACCGACTTTGTGTGTTGTTGATGTCCGTCGTCCGTGCGAGTCGCTGCCGCAAGATGAAAACCCCACTTCGTATCTTAGCGGCTACTATCGAATTTGAGCTTGATGAGGGGCTCCTGAAGTCTTTTCGAAATCTTGAAATGGAGAATCGTTTGAGAGTGTGAAGAGTATTTGAGGAGAGTGCTTGGAATCAAAGCTACTCTGAAGTGTGGACCCGCTGAATCGTATTTTAAAATTGAGTGCTGACGAGGGTCCTGAGTGCAGCGATGATTCCTGTCCTGTTCCTGTTCCTGTTGCAAAATGCCTTACGCATTAGACATACGAGTAGACCGCTACAAATGCACGGCGACACACTGTAAAGAAGCTTGCAGGCTATTGCAGTAGTGGGGAACAGCTGGCTGGGCTTTCATCCGATGTCGCTTTTGCGGAGCCCTATTGCAGAAGTAGCTGCTTTGAGAAAAGGCGGCAGAATTTCTCGTGCGGAAGGATTTGCGAGAGCCTTTTGTCTTTGTTGTTGATGTTCAACTTGAGATATACGGCCAGGCAGATGAAGTCCCTTAATAATACCGTTATTTCTCTGGCTTCTGACATGTGAAGACCCTCTCGCCAACCCCCCCCCCCCCCGTGACAGCGAATTCCAACTGAAACTGCTTCTGAAAGGGATCATCCAAGACCTTTTCGGTTGCGGGGCGTTCAATGCCAAGAAGCATCATGCGCCTATCATTCTGGCTGAGAGACTCAGGTAATAATAGCCCATAATAGCACTACCAAGGCCTGTACTGTAGTTGTTTATGGCTGGCCATGAGCCCGTAGTTTTCCCCCACAAGAGAAGGGTTCCTGGCGGTGAGATGAATCCAATCACTAGACCTTGTCCTCGGACATTGTGGAGGTATCTTGTCAAATCGGCGGGAAACGGGCCGGCGCGTGCTAACTGGGGTGACATTGGGGCGTCTCCCAAACCATCAAAAGTAAACAAATGTACCGGCGGTGTGTTTCCAAGACGGAAATGAGTGCAGCTGGGAGTGGACGATTCATTATTTGACTCATTTTGTTGAGACGTTGACGTTGGTAATGTATCCTTGAGATTTGTGTGAGCAGTCAGCGACGCAGCTCGAAGAACCAGGGAAGCCATCCACACGTGATGGACGTTGTGTCGAAAGGGTTTTATTTGTGATAGTCTGAGAGTGTATCTTGAAGCATTCAGGCGACAATGTGCTACTTACATACTTGAAGCTTTTATGCATAGCCTTGGAAATAATCAGGTCTTCTGCGAGGCATCACGTGGTTGAGCCCCTTTTGCCTAAGCCAGCATGCCTGCATGGCTTTATTAACTTAAGGCAATTCGGAAGAGTCGTCTTCTTGATATTTTACCAATGGGATTAAGTTATGGAGAGTTACTACCAGTATCTAATAAGATAATCACATCTGAAAACATATTTACTTTGTAATAATAGGTACTTGCGAGGAGTCAATTTTGGTAGACTTGCACTAGTACAAGACATTCAACCTGTTCAAGTCAATCTGTTGTAATCATACACAAGGTCATCCTACATCCATTTCCATCATCCAATCCAATCTACGCTGGGCTGTCGCGGATCGGCCGAGCAGTCATCGCACACATGTGGATTACAATCCTCCATACAGTGACTCAACCCATTTTTGACATCTCCCGTGAACTGACCATATATCCCTACATGATCAACCTTCGGCAGCGGAGGGACCTTGCCTATGACGATTGACATCCTATGGCTAGGTGCTGTTTGTATCTGGCCATGCGGGTTCTGCTGCGGCGACGTTTCAATCAAGAGGGTTTCTTCCGCTTCTTGTTCTGATAGCGAAGGGGTGCGTGGTGCTGGATACTTAGAAGGTCGCCGCCATCGTCCAGAGTCTACTCTTTCGCCTTTATGAGCATTATCAATTGTGCGAACGTGTTGAAGTGCCTTGACCGAACTCTTTCTTCGCTTGCCCGAGCTTGCTCCAATTGAGTTGCCTATTGCCAAATACTCGCCCGTTCTGGCCATTGCTTTTGGATGAATTCTAATAGAGTCCTTCCGGCTCTCGCCCCCATCTATTCCAATTTCAACACTGCCAGATCGCGACCACTGTGGCTTCCATTCCGTCTTCTCCTGCTGTGGAGCATAATTCGAATGAAATTCAATGGTTGGAACGCGTGACCTGTGACCAAAGCTAGATGACTGTTTGCAAGAGGCTTTAGGAGTTGGTCTTTCCAAGTCCGTAGCGGACGGCCCGTACGTGATGTCAAGCCCAAGTTCATAGAGAGAATGAGATGGTTGCAGCTGCTTGGGAGCATCTATTTCGGGAAGAGGTGAGTACCAGTCAAAGGTCGTCTTTCTCACAGGTAGAGGAGGAAAAGAAACTGGTTCTTCGAGTGTCCGAAATCTCGGTCGAGACTTTTTTTCGGGACTAGCTTTATTTTGGGGCCCACTTTGTGACTGCATTTTGTGAGTAGCTTCTTCACTCGTCTTTGATAACATAGACGTGCTGGCCCCTAGAGGCTTGGATGCTCGAGATCCAGGTGGAACTGGCTCATCTGGTTCGGATTCGGAAGAAGTGAAGTTCATCTGAAGGTCTTTATGCATGGATCGAAAAGACCATTCGTTGATAGATGCTGTGGCATTCT
This sequence comes from Lachnellula hyalina, assembly GCF_007821495.1. Classification (NCBI taxonomy): domain Eukaryota; kingdom Fungi; phylum Ascomycota; class Leotiomycetes; order Helotiales; family Lachnaceae; genus Lachnellula; species Lachnellula hyalina. The sequence continues at coordinate 124,890 of NW_022157141.1, read as the reverse complement.
TGGGATCAAAGGCATTTCCTTTATCTGAAGTCATAGGATCCGAAGATGAGGCGTGCGGAGATTTGGCGCACTCCTCTTCTGTCAAAGAACTCTCACTCTGGGGTGAACCACCAGCCCCTTGCCAGATCACTTCGTGGGTACTCTCTTGACTTTTATCTGAACCAGCCTGCGAGACTTTGCCACTTTTTGTCGCTTCGTGGTCGCCTAGCGGTCTTACGGGCACCACAAATGATCGCATTACTTTGATAGCCGAGACGGTAGAGCTTGAAGGACTGTCAGTTGGGACTGAACCTGTCCTTATTATGCGTGGTGATCTCGCGCCTTGAGAATTCGGGGGTCTACTTTTTCTGGGGCGAGGCCATCTGCGTCTGTCATGCCGATGTCGTTCATTGAGGTCGGCTTCAATTAACGCAGTGATGGAATCGATGTCCTGACGCGTGATCAAATACGTAGCTGAAGGGTGCATCTGATATGAACCATGGGGAGACAGTATTCTCGGCGTAGTTTTACCTGTATGACCGTGATCGGAAGTTGTTGCGTCAGGCATATCGTTGACCCCGCTGGCTCTCCTCAAGGTGATGGAGGCTGGAATTTCCAGTTCGCTTTGAGTGAGTTCTCGCAATGTCAACCTGTGACGGACCTTTCGGATAATGTCATGATCTATAGCTCCTCTAAGAGACGTCGAGCTTCGATGACGTCCTTTAAGGTTGATGGAAGAGAATTTTGAGCCATTCGAAATCAGATTAGGCGACTTCGCATTGTCGGTAGCTCCCGCAGGTAATACTGATAGCTTATGTATTTGATGGGCGCCGATCTCCACAGAGCTCCATCGTCGAGTTAAAACAGGTGATGCTGGGCTGGACTTGTTTTGAGACAGAACCTTCCCAAATGTATCAAGAGTACCTCCAGGAGCCCTTGAAGGGATATAATTCCCTACTCGACCCAAAAACAGGTTTTTGAAGCCTTCAGAAGCGGTTGGAGAGATCTGGCATGTAATGCTGCCACAGGAGTGGAATTGCTTCTCATGTTGGTGCAGTCTTCGTTCGTGGTGTCTGCAATGATTCCTCCGACGGTGTCGCCTTTTGAATCTGTGCTCTTGGCAATGTGGATCGGTGTTCACCCGCCATAACTTGTTGATCATCGTCAAACTAGTAGAGTCCCGTCTTCGTGGTTTGTAAGGTGGATTGTCATGATGAGGGTGAATCAATGCTGGAGAGAGATGTTCGCTATCACTGTAACTGCATTGGCTTCGATCATCGGAGTAAAGAGAGCCACTGGATGCGCTTATACATGACGCCGGAGACAAGTTACCGGAAGGTGACGGGGCTCGGGTATGCCGTGGGGAGAAATAATTCGATTGCGGCTTTAACTGGTTCTGACTTGGGGTAGGGATTTCTGTTGGAGGGGGAGCTTGAATCTCCTGTCTGTACGGAGTAGACACGATTCTCAAGGGAGGGGGTGCAGAATGTGCTGACCGCACAACAGTAGGACGGCGTACAAGATTCAACTGGGATCCTGACTGAGTTGAGGGAATAGTCGAGAGGTTCGCTGATGGTCGAGTTTTAATCACCGGCTCAGGGCTCAGACTCCGGCTCGTTGCGCTCTTTGGAGGCGAAGGTGCGAGGGTTTCGATTTGGGGGACAAGTGGAGGACTTTGTGTGATAGACATTTTAGGAGAATTGGTCAAGAGAAAGAAGAAGCATAACAATGTCTCCGAGTCGGGGCTCGGTGGAGGTTTAGGATGAGGATAAAGATGAAGATGAAGAGTGGGGAAGGGAAGAGGTCGAAAGGAAAGAAGTTGTCCATAGAAGAGGAAGTTGCGACTGTACAGCCAGCCACTTGAATACGCCATGTTGGAATTTGAAATGATCGGAAACAAATATCTCAAAACTTTGAGGATAGCAAGGCCCTTATAATATTGATACAATGTGCTCATTGCAGATAATTCACGTCTTCATAATGATCCACACGTGACTATGATCAATGGACGAAAACATGCGAGGGACGTGGATTATGAACTGAGGACTATGGCGGATGGAAGTTGTAAAGGAGTTTCCGGTCTTTGGCTAAATATAACCCCTCATGCCAATACTTCACCTTCGTGAAGGACGATGCGACTGTGCCAATGGAGATGCAGCTTACGAAGGATGTATACATAGTTCTGTCATACAGCACAATGGCATAAGAATGAGGTGATATACAGAATGCCGTTGATGAGATAGACGCGTTGGTGACTGTGTCGAAGGAGTGTTCTCTGACTCGAGAAAGTTGCGGCGGTAGAGATTTGTGAGCGAGGGTTCTGTGTCTCTATCACGTGAGCACAGCCATTTCTCCAGACATGTCCTTGGCGCATCTACGGTACAGAATTCCAGAAATGTATGAATAAGTACAAACAGCTTGACATGAAGTCACTTTGAAGATTCTCTTGTTTAGATGCCCGAGATTCTGCTCGGTACTCACGTGAGTTCTAGAACCGGTATAGCTTTGAAGGCCACTCCCAAACTTGAAGCTTTCGGGATCTGTCAACAGGCCAAATCAAAGTAAGCGACGGCTACAACGCTTCGCCATATGCAATAAATATGCCCCATCTTATCGATGTTCCGGACTAGATGCCTAGTCCTTCAATATTTCAACGCTTCAGGCTAGCATCCAACTTCCGTGACTCTCCAAATCCGAGCGCTATAGGAACCAACCCAAGGCAATCCGTACCAGTGTTTTGTAAGTTAGAACACCCGGAAATGCTGAATCCTAAACGGGGCGCACCACAGCTCCCTCTGTACAAAAGTAAGAATACACTTGGGGGTTGAGGACCTTTCTCAAGATGGATTATAGAAATCCAGTACTGGTGGTATATAATTGTTTGTGATTTAGCCACCGGCCTTTTATACAGTAGGAGCTCCATGTCTCAACTGGTTCTTCTTCCCGCCCTTCCCCCTATTTACTTGCAATGCATTTACCATTCCACATCAACTTACTACCTTAGTATGCATGTATATGTTTTCAAACGACTCATATTACTCGCCAACTTACAATTCTACTACCACCAGCACCAATACCACTTCTATTTCTGTGTGGATTTCGTTTTGTCTTCACCCTTTACGATATCTGACGACCTACTTGTAGCTACTCGTAAACGGAGGGTATTTTTCCGTCAAGTCCGGGACAATCAGCGAGTTTCCCCCGGCCACCCAGCCTCGCCACCTCACCCCCACCATGCTACGTCACATAAGGCTTACTCATCCGTGTAAAGTATTGGTGGGGTGGTAAGTTACAACCACAACATCTGATTTTTTCCCTCAACACCATAACCACACTCACTCTTGGTATACACGTCTAAGGATACATATACAGACGAGCCTCTTCTCCAGGACTCCAATACTCTGTCTTACAATCCACTCAGCCCCAATCAAAAATGGCTAGCGCAACCGCAGACTTCGGCATTGATGTTTTTGCCAAATACAAGCCCATCGCCCTCGACCCCGCCAATCCCAAGCTATCCGAACAGCAAAAAGCTGATCTTCTATCAAACATCGCCGTCCTCCGAGACACAATCGTCTACTTCACATCCTCCGGAGCAGCTCGCGGAGTAAGCGGTCACACTGGTGGTCCATACGATACCATTCCCGAAGTATGCATCCTCGAGGCCTTCTTCCTACACTCCTCAGAGAAATTCATCCCCATTGTATACGATGAAGCCGGACACAGAGTCGCTACGCAGTATCTGCTGAGTGCTCTGCACAAGCATATCCCATTCGAACATCTCCTGCATTACCGTGAGGCCAATTCCAAGTTGCCGGGTCATCCCGAACTCGGTCTCACACCCGGCGTCCAGTTCAGCTCCGGACGTCTCGGACACTTGTGGTCGTTTGTTAATGGTGTCGCCCTTGCGAACCCAGATAAGACACTCTTCATGCTCGGCTCGGATGGTTCTCAACAAGAAGGAGACGATGCCGAGGCCGCTCGTCTTGCCGTGGCACAGAACTTAAACGTCAAGATTATTGTCGACGATAACGATGTTACCATTGCCGGACATCCTTCGGACTACATGAAAGGATACTCGTTGGCACAGACATTGAAGGGACATGGCCTGACTGTATTTGAGACACCGGGAGAGGACGTTGACAAGCTCTATGCTTCTATATGCACCGCAGTCACACACAATGGACCTGCTGCTGTTATCTGCAAGAGAAAGATGGCTCCGGGAATTAAGGGTTTAGAAGGTACAACTCACGCCCACGATGTCATTCCCGTCAAGATTGCAACCGAATATCTCAAGGAACGTGGTTACGACAAAGCTGTTGAGAAGCTCCAAGCCATCACGCCCAACTCCCTCGCATATCTCTACACTGGCTCTACCCAGGAGAAGAGCGCCAACCGTGTCGTTTTTGGTGAAGCCGTCGTCTCAGTTCTAGAAGGCCTTTCAAAGGAGGAAGCCCGCGATCGTGTCCGCGTAATCGACTCGGATCTTGAGGGCTCAACCGGATTGAGTGTAATCCACAAGCAGCGCCCTGAAGTGTTCCTCTCTTCCGGAATCATGGAGCGAGGCAACTTTTCTGCAGCAGCCGGTTTTGGTTCTACCAAGGACAGACAGGGAATTTTCTCCACATTCTCTGCCTTCCTCGAGATGATCATCTCGGAAATCACCATGGCTCGCCTTAACCTCGCAAACGTCCTGTGTCATTTCTCCCACTCCGGTGTTGACGAGATGGCAGACAACACCTGCCATTTCGGCCTTAATACCTACTTTGCCGATAATGGCCTGATCGATGGCGATACGACCAGACTTTACTTCCCTGCGGATGCAAACCAGATGCGCGCCACTGTTGCCAAGGTATTCTGGGACCAAGGGATTAGACTCGTAATCTCAACCCGTGCTAAGGTACCCTTGATCCTGAAGGAGAAGAGCGAAGAGCCATTCTACGGCAAAGGATATGAGTTCGCCCCCGGCAAGGACGAATTTATCCGCACCGGAACCGCAGGATACGTCGTTACGTTCGGCGAGATGGTGTACCGCGCCGTCGACGCTGTCGATCGTCTGCGCTCCGAAGGGTTGGACGTTGGTCTTATCAACAAGTCCACGCTGAATGTTGTTGACGAGGAAGCGATGCGGAAATGGGGTTCTACCGGCTTTGTTTTGGTACTGGAGAGTTTGAACCAGAAGACTGGACTAGGGAGTAAGCTGGGCACGTGGCTGTTGGAACGACAATTGACGCCCAAGTACAAATATATCGGCACGACAAAGGAAGGATCCGGTGGTCTTGGAGAGCAGATTTTCCACCAGGGATTGGACCCACAGAGCGTTATCAAGGCCGTTAGAAGCTTGCAGTGATTTCTTAAATAGTTATATCATACCTCATAGATCGATCGATTGAATACCAATTTCGTTTCAAAAACAAAATCTACCTACACTCTTCCATAAACACAATCCATCCCATTACCCAACAAGCACCCTCCACTTTCTAATAAACCACCCCCTCGCCTCCCAACTTCCCGCCTCCCACGGCACGCCTCCGCGCTCCCGTCTATACACCACACCATCCATGAAAATATCTCGCTTCAGCTCCCATGGATCCACAATCCCTCCGCCTGCACCACCCAGTACAATTGCTTTATCCCGGAATGCGGGGAATGGGAGGAGGTCCAGATACGGCGGGTGGGCGATAAGGACCTGGCTTGGTGTTGGGCGGAGATCGGGGGGGATGTGGGGGTTGCTGGGCTAGGGGGTTGTTAGTGTAGGTGTTTTGGGGAAGGAGTGAGAAGGGGTTTCAAAGTGCGGTAGTTATTTGTCTGGGCAGAGCAAAAGAAACTTGTATATTCTGTTTACATGTAAGATTACTTACCAGAATAGCCTGTGGATCCGAGGAAGCGGTTACCGAGGGGTTATAGAAGGGAGATCTATGCAGCAGGAGGTCGCGTGGTGAGAGGTTGATGCAAGGCAGGTTGTGGAAGTAGGCGTGCAGGGTCGAGGTGAAGGTTGTTTGGATGTAGTTTAGGTAGGCGGAGGGGACGGGTGGGGTGGAGCGCGTGATGGGGATTGGGTGGCCGTAGAGGAATGCTGAGGTTGCTGTTATGAGGTCTTGGAGGAGGGGGGTTGCGGCTGGGGCGAATATTGGGGGTTCTGGGAGTAGTGAGGCGGTTGTGGTTGGGGATGTGGATGTGGTGTCTGGTACGGGAGAGTTGGAATCCAGAGGGGGGTATTGAGGTGAGTTTAAAAGTCCGCGCGGGGATGTATAACAGCTTAGTGCTGTGGCATCTATAGAGGCAGGCCAGCTTGAGTGGTTGGATGCCGGTAGGGAGAATTGGTTGGACGTTGGAAGATCGAAGAACTTTGGTGCTAAAACTCCAAGGACTGATCCTGCCTGGTTGGAGTTAACAGCTATGCATGGGTCCTGGAATATCGTGCCATTGTAGCTAGGAGTATTGACCAACATGCCATCCAAAGACGCAGAGGCCAATGAGAGAGACAGAACTTCATCTCCATTGAAGTCATCGCTTGGGAATAGCTCAGGGGTTATCCAATCGAGGTCCAATGATATGGACGGTGAGGAGTCAGATTGCAACTCAGGCTCATTGAAGAACGGGACAGGGACCCCGTCTCCCCGCGTCTGAGATATGTCCGTTATGCCATCTCCAGAAGAGCTTATAGCACTCTCACTAGCACCTAGCAGTATGCTTTGAGGCTTCAGGGGCCTCAGCTGATGCTGCTTCATTGGAGCATGACGGTTGACACCCCGATTTTGAATGCGGTCTTTTTGTCTCTGGCCTGTGATGTGACATTGAGTTAATCATCTAACTTTCTTATCTCCTGTAACCTAGAACAATAAGCCAACTCACGATATAGTTGTTGCGAATTACGATTCTGTTCCTTCCGAGCTTCGGTAATGATTCGCTTCCGCCGCCCACTGGAACCAGCCTCTCTTCGTTCATGATCAGGTTGATTCATCATCGTAAGACATCCACATCCTTGAGCTACAGTAGGTTCGATCGATTATAGCAAGGTAGATTTGTGCAGGTAAGCCATATCCAAAGATGTGTACTTGATTTAGCAATTGTATGTAAAGACTGTCGTTGTTGCTTGGAGGGGCTTCTGGCTTACGATTCGTCGGCCAATCGGGCGGTGTTACGGAGTTAAAAGTGGGTGTATTTGGAAGAAGACCTTCATAAGCCACATCCAAAACAACTACAGGTAGTAAAGTTCAACGTTATAATCCAAGCATGAACCGGTAAGCCATGTTTTATGGAGAACGTCTCTCGTCTTATACGAAGGGTACCTAGGAGTTAAGTAAACCCCGTTCAAGATATCTGTTCAAGAAGGTGATATAAAGTGCCGGATCTCTTCCTAAATCTCTCCCATCATCTCATCATTTATTCATCATACTCCCTTCTTGAAGAAAGGCCTCTACAGACTCGCAAGTATTCTCGGTCTCAATCCTGAAACTTCCACCCACTACCACATCTCATCATGGCCACTCAAAAGAAGATCATCGTAGTCGTTGGTGCCACCGGAAACCAAGGCTCCTCAGTAGCCCACACATTCCTCAATCTCCCCTCATGGCACGTCCGCTGCATAACCCGCAACCCTTCATCCCCCGCCTCGCAAGCACTCGCTGCTCTAGGAGCTGAACTCGTACAAGCCGATCTTGAGGACCCCGGCTCCCTATCCAAAGCCTTCTCCCACGCAAACGCCATCTTCGTGAACACCGATTTCTGGGCCGTGTATGGAGCCACGAACAAGGAATTCGCCGGGCAAGAAAACGCTTTGGACAGAGCCGGGGAAATAGCATTCGAGAAGGAAGTCTCGTGGGGGAAGAACGCCGCGCACGCAGCAGCTGCTGTGCCATCGCTAGAGCGCTACGTTTATTCCACTCTGCCCAGCATCCGAAAGGGCAGCAATGGGAAATACGGTGCTCATCACAACGAGACCAAACCAACCATTGCCGAGTACATTATAAAAGAGGAACCCGAGTTGGCTAAAAAGGCGTCTTTCATCTACCTGGGCGCTTACACCACAAATCCATTCATCGCAGGTCCGCGATTCGATGCCGAGAGCGGGCAATTCAAATTCCTTGTGCCTTTTAGCAAAGAGGTCAAAGTACCAATCATCGATCCCGTGAATTCAACCGGCCCGTTTGTGCGTGCGTTGGTCGAGGACGAGGATGTGGGTACGCACTTGTTGGCTTACGACAGCTACCTCACAGCTGAGGAAATTGTAAAGCTGTGGTCGAAAACGAGTGGGCAGGAAGCAGAATTCGTGCTAGTGACCACGACCTTTTTGCACGAGAAATTTGGGCTTCCCAAGGAAGCGTTGGCTGCGCCGAATGCGATTAGCGAGTTTGGGTATATGAGTGGGATTGAGAAGTTTATTGAACCGCCCCAGTTGAAGAAGAAGGGACTTACTAAGTCCTATGAAGATTGGTTGAAGGAGAGAAATTGGAAGGAGGTGCTGGAATCCATCAAGTCTTCCGCGATTCCTTCTTTCAAAGCCATGGAGTGAGGAGGAAGTCGGAACTGGGCTATTATGTAGCGATATGAGGTTCTAATGCCAAGTAGCTTAGGCGTAGTATTATTACTTGAGAGCAGGTTGCTTGACCAGCGTCAGATACATGCTGCTATGTACCCCATTTATTTCTCATTTAATGATGAAACACAGCTATTAAGTTTCAGGGGTTCGTTCTCGCCTATCTAGTGTCGCTACACCTGTCGAATTTGTATAAAAGTCTGTAGAGAAGGAAAAACACGAGCAGTAAAAGATAGATATGTAGGGAAATATTTGGATATATAATAGTATATGTCGGACTACTACGGTTCTGACTGCCGGATTCAATAGCTTTTATCGCTGTTTTATGCAGCCTCGACCGCTCGCTCAAACAATTAACCTTTACGTGCTCCGGCTCCCATGGTGGTTAGGGTCGGACATTGCTGCGGCAGTCCCTGAATCCACATGCACTATGACCTTAGATGTCCGCATCCTGGTACGGCCATAGCTTTGCGAAGAGTTCCCTTTCCGCCTCATCATCAGCATCCTCAATGAAGGAATTCCTGAGCTCGGCTACAGCAGTACGTATCTGGTCGAATTCAGTTGGATCTACCATCCCATTTGGAGGCAGTCCCCATTTATCTCGAAAGAGTCTTAATATTTCTCCAACATTGCTCATACTCTCCTCCTCGGCCTCGTGTAGTGCAAGCTCCTGCTCGTTGAAGCTGACAGGACATTTATCAGACTCTGGACAAAGGTCCTGCCACTGCTCGACGATGGAAAGCAGTGCCCGCCGAAGGAAAAAGACATCGCGATCCTGCCATACGTTCACAACAAGGCGTGATGGTTCTGTTCGCACGTCGGCATTGTCTAGTTGTAGGGCAGCCCAATGTCTTGGATTTTCGGTCTTGGTCTCCGCCTCGTAATATTTATGGCAAGTTTCGCTCTTTCTGTCACTATCAATCTTCGCCTTCTCGTTTTGATCAAGGCTGTCATAATCCTCTGGAAGCTCGGACAAGGCCCAACCATCAGCAACTATCCCTGGATGCCGAAACATCCTCGGGACGCCACATTGGTAAAAGAAGGGCATAACGGCAGCTGATTGCCAGTCAATTATGCGAGTGATTTGCTTTGATTCGGGGTCAACGAATACGTTATCAAGATGGAGGTCTGGATGCCAAAGTGTTGGCGAGTGTGTATCGTCCGTCCCTAAGGGAGGTACCATAGCTGGAGCGAGTTGTAGATACCGATCTAAGAGATCAAGCACCTCCTCGGGCGACTCGGGTTCTGTAGGGGATCGATGGTAATTCATACGAGGACGCGCATGCGTTTTGATAAACTGCATCTCATTTGTAGCCATAGCTTCTATAAACTCGAGCGGTCCGTTATCTGCGTACCGTTAGAACAAGCTAGTTTGTATTGTATTAAATGGGAGACTCACATGGTCCTCTATTCATATCCATGCCTGCCCTTTCACCGCGCCACATCCCGCTCGAGACGAGCGGTCCCATCTTGAAACGTTCGAGTACCGATGAGTCCAGTGGCACATTGGTTATTATAGCGTTATCACTGCACATATCCTCTGGAATGTCATCCCTGAAATAGATGCAACCGGATTTCACGAACTTCGTCGATGCAAGCTGCCGCTCTATCCCCACAATCTGCGATATCATTTCAAGTTTGAAATTCATCTACCATTGATACCAGAGACTGCCCAGTGGCTTGCCTGGGGCCTTTTCCTCCAGGATGTATTCTGCCCCAACCGCATTGTTTCGATCAGCAGACCAGGCAATAATACGAGGAGTAGGAATATTCAATGCATCGCGCAGCTAATAATATCAAAGGTTAGGTTTCGGTTCTTAGGCTTAGATGACAGAAGTACTTACAAATTCGCGAGTGGCTACTTCCGACGCCGTTGTATAATAAGCAGGCCCCGCGATCAGATTTGGGAGCTTTGCAAAGACCTCCGAACCGTTATCCATCGTGAGCAAGTAGGCTTTATTGTTAAGCCCTTCACGACACTTGAGAACTCTAGTGCCTAAAGTCTAAGTCAGCCACGAGTTTAATAGATAGGATGGATTGTAGAGACGCACAATAACGGGCACCCTCACTAGAGACCGCTGTAACTTCAGGAGTTGTTGAAGGTCGAATTCAAGATATCTTTCTGACAGCTGTACAGATTCATTGAATCTATACCAGGTTAGCGTTAACGCATATAGCTCGAATAATAAGGAGGAATGTTAGACGTGCATCCAGCGATTCCTTGTGTATCTGTAGAGTTCCTCCTCCGATATATCTTCCACTACAAACATTAGGATCCTGAAGAGTGAGGATGTGCTATACATACACGTTCCATTAGACCTCTCTGCGCAGAGGAGGGGCATTGTTATTGCGCGGTTAGCACTCTGCCTTTCGACTGAAGTCGCAAACGTAGCAACGGTCGACGGTCGAATGTACTGATAAGTAATGGTTCTATATGCAGAGAACCAGCGACGTAGTGGATAAGTCCGAGCGTTCCATGTTAGAGCCATAGTGGAACCTGCCTTCTTCCAGTTCACCAACGCGCGTTAGAACACGCAATTTATCGTGGCACAGCTAGGTAGTAGTAAGCAGCGTTATTATAAGGTATTGTTTCAATTTCCAAAGTCTTAGCGCATAAAATCAAGGCTAAGAGTAAAGACTATATTATCCCAGTCGATCGTAAGGCTTATAATAGTCCAATAATAAGGAGAGAGAGGAGCTGGTGCTTATACTTATATATCAACCAATCCAACTAGCTCAAGAGGAATAATCGCTATTATATACACTTAAGAACTTAATACAAGAGCGGGAGACCGAGGATTCGCTATCTAATAGGCTGTGCCGTCGTTCTCAGCTGCGGCGAGGCCGATAGAAGGTTATTCGGAGTGGGTCTATATAGGTAGCGTAGAGAGCGTATAATAAGATCAAACGACTAGGCGCGGGGTGTTAGGAATAGATAGAAGAAGAAGATCTTTAAGCAGCGGAGGAGCGCGAGTTTTATAAACGTTAAAAGCGGCGGCTGGACCGTACACGCACCTTGCCCGAAGCAAAGGGTCGCTAAACCAGGGGGGGGGGGCAACCCGCAGTACAGTACTGAGATAATAAATGATAAAAATTCATATAAGATTACAAAAAAATACAAGTGCTTGCTCTGGCATACAAAAAGAGAGCCTAGAAGAGCAAAAAGTTGGAGACTGGGGGAATTGAACCCCCGACCCCTCACAAGCTACACTGTGGAAGTGTGCGAAGCGAGTATCATACCCCTAGACCTGTGATTGAGTTAGATGTATATCCATGATGATGATGTTGAAGGTGTTATTTACCAAGTCCCCTCTAACATTTGTGATGTTTTTGACACATTTTCGCTTATTTCAATATAGGCGAGTAACAGCGTTAGTGCCGAGATCATTTAGCCGAGCCGAGATGCAGAAAATATTCCCCCCAACCCCAACCTCCAAGCTCAAAGCTCCCCCACCAAAACATCGACATCCCTCTACCTTCATGTGATATGGAGTCAGAATACACCCGCCTCCATATCACCCCCCTCAACCCCACCCCTCCTCGCCACCATTCTCCCACCCTCAGTCCTCCCCAACGCCCGCAACATCTCCTACCACACAATCGAGACCTTCCCTGAAAAAGCCTACGGCTACGTCGAACTCCCCATCATGGATGCCGAGAAGATCAAAAAGAAGCTCAATGGCTCCATCCTTAAAGGAACGAAAATCCGCATCGAGAAGGCAAGGCCGGATAAAGAACCACCCATAGCAGAAGAGCCAGAACAAGCCAAGAAGAAGCCGAAGAAGCGCAAGAGGGACAGCACCATACCCGGTGTGGATATCGGAGAACGCAGTGTGAAGCGGGGATGGACTGTTCCGGGGAAACCAGATAAGGACAAGAAGAAGATCAAATCGAAATATACTACGGGTTCGGAATGTCTTTTCAAAACAGTCGTTCCTCCTAATGTTGCGGCGAATGCGAAGTCTATGGATGGAAAAACGGACAAGAAACACAGGAAGGCCGGGAAGGAGGCACTTGTGCATGAATTTTCGAAGAGTACCAAGTATGCGACGTTCTTGAGAGATAATGCCGTTGCGGGTGGCTCCAAGGCTGTAGAGTTTGTGGAGGGCAAGGGGTGGGTAGACGAAGAGGGGAATGTGCTTGAGGAGGTCAAGAAGTCTCAGAAGACGCCAAAGGTAGAATCGAAAGTACTGGTTGCAGAGAGGGCATCAAAGGACGATAAAGATGAGAGTTCATCAGAAGAGGAATCGGATCACGACAATACGGTTTCAACCTCGAAAGTACCCACCAAGCCAGCCCAGGACGAGAGCAGCGACGAAAGTTCCTCTGAAGAAGAAATAACTTCTCCATCCGCATCAGCTCCTACGCTAGTCCCGCAGGCAGCAGAGGAAGACACAGAAACATCCACATCCGGCTCTTCGTCCTCAGAATCCGACTCCGAGTCCGACTCTTCAGAATCCTCAGAATCCTCAGAATCAGAATCCGCCCTACAACCTTCCCCCCGCCCCTTGTCCCGCCCACAATCATCTTCCGGCCCTCCCATCAGTCTAAGCATCAAGATCCCCTCAGCAATATCGACTCCTGCCCACACCGTCCATCCCTTAGAAGCGCTCTACAAAAAGCCCAAGCCAGATGACGGAGTTGCGCCTGAGCCAGATGTACCGTCCTTCAATTTCTTTGGCGCTGATGGCGATGTGGATGAGGAAATGGACGAAGTCCCAAATCAGGTGCCATTAACGCCTTTTACACAACGCGATTTCGAATACCGCGGGATGCGAAGCGCGGCACCAACGCCCGATACTGCACATCCTAACAAACGATTTGTCTGGCCCACTGAAAATTCCGACGACGAGGATGATGATGTACCGACTTCGCCGATTCGTAAAGGATCGAGTAGCAAGGAAGGGGAAAAGAAGGAGGGTGCGAGTGCAGAGAGCGATTTCCAGAAATGGTTTTATGAAAATAGGGGCGACACGAGTAGGGCGTGGAAGAAGAGGCGGAGAACTGTGGCGAAGGAGAAGAGACATAGGGAGAATCGGAAGAGGGGTGAGAGAGCTGCTTAGCTTAGACTTGGTTTCCGCGACTCGATACCCTGTTGCATTTATTGGTTTGGCTTCTTAAAGTATGTGTGAGGACTGGGAGACAATCATTTAATCTCTTTAAGGCTTACCAATTATTTGGTCTCTTCCTGACTCTGTTCACGTCGTATCTCTTTTACGCTTTCCAAGTGACTGTTTTGCGGATCCGTCTCGATTCTTGCAATGCTGATTATCACTATTTTTTCTTGCTTAATCTCGGGGGGTTCAGCTTCTGGGGTACAGTTAATCAAAGATGTTATCCTCGAGCTGTATCGTCGAGTTCTTGGTTTAATACAGACAGAACCTTGCAGTCTATATCTTTCCTGCGCACACCCAGGACAAGCAACTTCCTAATTGCATTTCGTCGATTATGTTAGTCACAATCCATATAAAGTTATAAAGTCGCAGAAGGTGTACGTTGTTACTCACAGTTGTGGGAGAGGCCGTCGCAACCGCAAGAAGAAAAATCGAACCTTTGAATAAATAAATACATAGCAGCAAAGCACTTTTACCGAGATAATTCAGCTCCCTAAGAGTGCTAATTTTCTGTGATGATTAGTCGATTGATTGCTCTTCCAAGTCTCGAATCTGCGGTTTGGTTCAGATCCATAGATTCTCCGACTACTGACGCTTTGCTTGCCCGTGGATATCTGCTGTCATATCTAGCTAGTACTTTATAAATTGACTACACTCTACCTATTTATGCGCATATCAAATCAAACATGAACTTCCCTACCATCTCTCTCTTCTCAAACCCCCGCACAGCACTACGCATCACCACACGCACCCAAGTATAGCCCCCCGTCCCCCCCTCCCTCACGAACGAACCGCAAAGATACCTAAACACACCCACTACTCACAACCTCCTGCCCAGTCCCTCCACCGCCAACGCACAAACCAGCTCCTCGCACGGCCCCGGATGACACTGCCATGCGTAGTTTGTGCTTGTGTTGGGGCTATTGCGACTGCGGTTGGCCCATTTCTGGGCGCACACGAAGTCGTATATGTGGTGGCAGGAGGTGCAGGTCCAGAGGGGGCTCGTGGGGTGGATGGTGCTGATGCAGATTGGGCAGGTGGATCTAGGGGGCGTGGTGTGTTAGGAGAGGGGTTGTTGAGAACTTGATTGAGATGGGATGGGATGGGATGGTTAGATGCGCAGTGGTGGGTATATGATGTAAATATCATACCTTTCGTTGAGGAGGTCATCGGTGAGACGTTCTGCTAGAGATCCGGAAGTTGGGTTTGAAGACGGGATATCCTCTTGCTTACTACAGGTTGGTGGAGACGGGATTGATGTTTGTTCGAGGGGGAGGTTCGGTGGTACGGGAGGTTCATGGCGCGGGAGGTGGACCCCTGATTGAGCTTGGGGATGCATTGTTTTCTAATACGCCTGATGATAATAGGTGTAGAACTTGATATATTTGGCTCAAACAAGATCTGTATGATGGAAGATTGTGGAAATGGACATTTAGGAAAGGGAAGAGTCTACTACTTAACATGTCGAGACAGACCATAGTTGACTTTATGCTAAAGTAACGTGTAATGCAAAACTCTCATACTATAGAGTTTGAACAGGCTCTTTTAAAGTTGTACGGGTGCTAAGGTAGTTGTCTAACTTTGTGTTTACGTCGAGGATGGTCACGAGACCCTCGAGGAATAGTTTCGAATATAGCCCTCTTTTAGAACTTGCAGGTTCTAAAGTCTTTCAACGATACTAGACTGAGTTCATAGATGAAGATGTCTACTTCTCATAGTAGATTCAAATTTGCAGTTCGAAGAACCAGATTTCAGATTCTATTAAGTGTGATACGATTCGGGCTGCCCGGCTGGTGTGGCCAACGTCACTTTAACGATGCTAGTTATTAGTACCAAGAACCGCCTCATAGACTCTCTAGATCAATTCTAGGGCTTAGAGTTAGGATGAAATGGAAAATATAAGGTTACATTAACAAGTTCGGTACCTAACGCACAAATAATAGCGGCTTTCAAGATCTCTATACGTTACCCTTATTAGAGAAACAATCAAAACTTTAAACCCGTATTTTTCTTAGCACTCCAACTTTAACCATCAATGCCACGAGATTAATCAATAGAATGTTAGAGGTTTATATTAGTGTTAGTAGACTGAGCCTTCCTGAGATAGAGACGAGGAACCGGCAGCGTGACTCGTGCTCAGGTGGAATTTTCGATGCAGAAGAAGGGTCCTCGTATGTAGTCTAGTAACGTTGTATAAGGTTCCATCTCCCGTACTAAAGCTAAAGCCGATTCTTTAGAGTATTTAAGTATTAATCCCCTTATAATAATAATAGAGATTCGTAATTGATCAACGAGAAGTTTTAGGCGGGTATCTCATGCAGTATAGTATTTTAAACTTCTTAATATGTTAACCATAAAGGTGTTAGGCTCGATGGCTGCTATATCAGTGTCCTGAGAACATAGGGGGTTTGTTTGAACTTGATTGAAAAGAGTTATAGCCTACCTTGTATCTTGACAAGGCAGTTGTTTCGATTAAATACGCTGAGAGGCAGGCCGGATTATAGCGGTTACAAGCTATTTGCTTGGAAGCTGCGGCCGCACTAAGATGCTAAACATCGGTTCTCGGTAGCTGTCGCTATAGCTAGGGAGGTGTAGTATATATACCAAAGAATAGAAAGACAATATCTTCTATATCCAGGAACCTATGAGGTGACGTCATATTACTCCAGTTACATACAACCTCTCTTCCTCGCTCTCTTTCTCTCTCTCTTGAAACGCATCGAATTCCTGATGTTTGCAAGGTATACAGTATACCACCCAGCTCTTTACGTATTGCTTGCCTTACCTTGTGCTTGTGCCACCACGCGTCAGTTGACCATTCGCTTAATTAAAAAACTTGCCCCTCAATCCCCCCCTACCACCCACCCCTACACCGATATCAAGAAATCCACCGATTCGTCTCACGAAACTGGTAAATTGTAGGTAACAAGTGGTAGCAGCCACACACACTCGTCATCTAGGAATCCCCCATGTCTCGCCATGCCATGCCAAGCCAAGGAATCTGGTTATTTGCTACATCACAGTCACGCTTCATGATTTGATCCATTGTCCGTCGTCGACCTAGACATTCAGAGACACGGACGGCGCAGAACGACACACACATATATATACATACACAAAGACTCCTCTCTCTTGCCTCACAAAGAAACATTCAAAGTCTACCTGCCTACCTACCTACCTACATACCCTCAACAACAGATAGTTTTCAACCCGAATATCTTCATGAGAAGAGCTAGCTGCCCAACATGCCGACGAATCTCAACACGTTTATCCTCCCCGTCCGTATCGTGCAAGGCGTCTTCACAATAATAATCCTCGGTCTCACAGCCTATGGTACCTTTCCCCTTCCCCTCCTCTCCCCTACCCTACTAACCCCCATCTAGTCGTAAACTCCTGGTCCACCCCCTCCAACTGGTACACCTACCCACACTCCCCCTCGCAGGCAAACTTCCTCCTCTTCTGCAGCATCTGGACCATCCTCATCCTCGCCTACCTGATCCTCGCACTCGCGCGCTTCCCCGCCGCGGCGCACAAATATGCCATCCTGGCCGCCGAGGCCGTGACGATGGTTTTCTGGTTCGCGGGCTTCGTGGCGCTGGCGTCGTTGCTGGGGGATGTGGGGTGTTCGCGGTATTGGGGGGTTTGTAGGGCTAGTGAGGCGGCGGTTGTGTTTGGGGCTTTTGAATGGTAAGTTTGCGTTTTTGTTTTTCTTGAATATGTGGAGATGGAAATGGACATTGAAATAGACATGGAAATAGATATGGAGGTGGAGCTTTAAGAGATGGTGCTGATTTTGACGTGTAGGTTGTTGTTCACTGGTACGACTATTTTGGCTGCGCTGCATGTTTGGCGGTCGAGGAAGACGGGGAATACAGCACATGATCCTGCTGTGGAGGTTCAGCCGGCTGTTTGAGTCTGATCGAATCTGCTGTTGACGAGAATTTCAAATTGAGGTATTCGGTTTGTTCTGGTGAATACTCTGGGCTGGACTGGGGATGAATGGTCTTCTTGCTTGGAGTTTTGGGATAGGGTTGGCGTGTTGGACAGATATACCCGGTCTTTGACGATTCAGTTCACTTGGTAGACATCCCAACCCCCTCAGTCTGTTTGTTTTTTCTCGAAGGTTTTCTAGGTTGTTTGTGTGGGGAAAATCGTATTTATACGTTGCTTAAAGGGAAAAAGAATTAAACGACATATTGGTTAATCAGTGTCAGGTGTCATAGATATCCGTTATGATTGATGTTTCGACCACCTGTTGACTGTTGACATTGCTCTTGTCTAGTAGGTTGAAAATGGGAGCTACCCAGGCTGGCAATGCAGGCTTTTTGCTAGTACTGGCCTCACAGCTTCGTCTGCCTGCTGAAAATGACGAAAGATATCGATGTCCACCTCATTGGGAGATCTCTCGGCGAAAGGAAATGAACCGAAATAGAACTGACATTGAACTGTATTCAACCTTCCAAATTTCCCCCAAATACATGCTTCAACGAAAGACCCTGGTGAGTCAACTGCTCTGTGATGAAGATTATCAATTCCTTCGTCTTCGCCGAAAGCTGCACGTCCGACCATGCTCAGTCCATTTGCGGCTACGCTCCTGGAGGCTGCACCTCATGAATGCATCACGAGTTTTAGAGTCTGTCTGCATCCAGTAGAGGAACAGGCAACTTCTGTCTGATGAAGGCTGCATCGCCGACAAGGCCGACCTGATAAGGAGGTGCTGGATCGAGACTCGAAAGTGGTGATGACGATGTTGGGTAACCCGAGTTCTCAAGTGAACCCAACAAGTACTTGCAAGGGCCGGAGAGTGTCGGGCTCCTGAAATTACCACGACTGTAGGAAAGCTTGTGGGCATGTTTGCTAGGAGCAAGGGGCAAAGTAGAAGCTGCTGGAGAATAATGTAAGCTGTAGTTCGGGATGTCAGGAAGGGATAAAGACCTAAAATCGGAGTAATTTGTACAGCATTCTGTGTGCCTGCCTGTCCCCATCCCAGGTCCTGGGTGTAATAATAGCAAAGATCAAGCGTTCCGAAGAGCAAAGTCCAATTAAAGGGTTCTGTCCAAACCCCCTGACTATTTTGTAGTGTTCATCAATCAGACAGGTTCCGAGATGTATCAACAACCCAGCATTCATATCACCTTATTCCTCCAACACCAGGGCAAGAGTCTTGGCGAACTTCTGGAACTGCACCCTCTCATCATTAATCGCATCGTGTGCATCCTCCAACTTGTCAATCTCGTCCACGGCATTAAACCTCGATATGACTTTGGACGTCGTGGCATGCTCCTGCAGCAGCACCAGGTCCTCTCTTAGATCCTCAATGCGCTGGAGATCTGTCGCAATCAAAAAGTCGTTTCGCGGATCCGCCTCGTCGTCCTGCGAGCCTTCTCTCTTCATGCGCCGGATGTGCGACTTTAGTTCTCCGATGCGTTCCGTCTTCTTCTTGAGCTCGAGGCAGATGCGGCAGAGGGTTGGCCGCGAGACGGGAGGCTCCATCTCCATCTTCTTGCCGCAGACGTGTCGTAGGAGGGTGTTCTTGGGGCAGAACTGGCGGAAACAGGCCCATTCTATATCGCCACAGGCAAAGATGTATCGATCGTAGAAACACATTGTGGGGGAGAGGAAGAAGAAGAAGTTTGTGGTAAACTTGTGTGAAACGAAGGGATGAGATGGATGATATGGATGGTATGGTATGGATCGGCAGGGTCATTCAGGGTCATTCACCGCCTCGAGAGAATGGATGGCGGGGTAATTTTCTGCCAATCTGCCCCTCCATCTTCTTTCTCTTTGCCAATCTCACTACGAGGAATACGTTAATGCTATTGAAGTGACAAGGGATTTATGGATAATATAGTCAAGGTATTATTTATAATCCTCTTTCTTAACATGATCCCAAACCCATCTGATCTCCTCAGCCACCAGCTCAGGTTCGACCATCTGAACGTTGTGTCCACTCGTACTCCTCACCAACCTCCCGAAGCTCGAAAGTCGCAATATCTCCTCTTGCCACAAATGATCCTTTTCATCTGCAGACTCGAGATACTCCCTAAACAGTCTTCTATCTTCCTCAGTCCCATTCCCAGCCGCTACACCAGCATCGTACATACGTTGCAGGTCCCTTGGTGCATTACCTCTAATCACACTGATTGCCCGGTCACCAAGAGCCTGTTTCTCAAATTGCTTCTTCGCAGCCAAAACGGTCTGAGATGCTTTATACCCCTGCGATTCCGCAGCTTCAGTGAGGTGATGCTGGGGATCCTGTTGCATTTTCAAGACTACTTCCCATTCTTCCTTGGCCAGTTTCTGATTCGCTGTTAACCCCGTACCCTCATTCCAGTCTAGATCTCCCATCACATTCGAAATATACGGCAACGGCCAATTCCCACCATCAAATGACTTTTCCGTATTCGCATCTACGAACACCATGCCCACCACATCATTCGGTCGCAAATGCAGAAACTCTCGCGCACTCAAGCCGCCACACGAATGGCACACAATCAGATACGGAGGCGCAACACCAGCTTTCTTCAGAAACACATCAAGTTCACCAGCAGCAGACACAGCGCTAATTGCATCCGGCCGTGCCACTGGGCTCTCGCTCCTGCCCAAGCCAGGCCGGTCATACTCGACCCATCTTGCGAACGGAGTCACAAGGCGTCGCACACCTACCCATTCATCTACCGTGCTTCCTGAGCCTGGCATTAGAAGCACGACTGGTGCCCCGGGCTTGCGGCCTGGCCCTGATGCTGATAGGAAGAGCGCGTGGGTGCCGATGGATACCATGGCGGACTTTTCTCCTGCGTCCCAGGTTGTCGCCATTTAAGGCGGAGGGGTTGGAGAAACGCTAATTAAGGCAATGGTGAGGGAGCGGACGGTCTACTGGTACTAGATTGAGAGGAATTCTACGGAGTAGGATGGAGATATGAGGTTCAAAGAGAGTTGAAGGCGAAGGAAGCGTGGCGTGCCCTGAAGATCCCTATAGAGGGGTAAACTGACAGCGCTACTGCACAGTAACCTCCCCCACAGCAAGCTCCGTTTAAACTTCATCTAATATACCGAGATATGTACGAGAAAAACATTTGGGCAGAATGTTGATCAGTCATTCAGGACGCCTGAATAATATTTATGATCAAGTTACCTGAAAGCACAAAGCTATTTAGCTTGAATCAAGACCATTGGGAGGGGAATTGTGCAGGCAGCATATACGAAGTAGAGTGCAAATACTCGCACTATGCCATACGAAGCAAGCTCCAAGGAAAGCCGGCTCGTGCCTTTTCCGTAAATAGGTACCGGCGGTAGCTGTGGAGCTTTCCATGCCGACGCCGACCTCGTAATGTTTTTTTTTTTCGACGCTATCAGTTCGTATTCAAGTCCTGATGACGCTGCGTTGTCATCTACTTTAGTACAACAGGTACGAAGTAGCAACTTTTCAATACGGAGTACCGTGGTAGACCAGGCCAGCAACAATATACCAGGATTTCATAGTCGACAGTTATGAGACTAAGTTTCTACGATAATGAACAGAACTGATGTATACCTAAGTCGAAGTAAACAAAAAGGAAAGAAAAGAAAAGAAAAGGGGTCGCGCGTGAAGGGTTCTCGGCACGGAAATGATCTCCCCCACTGTTTGCCCCTGTCGCCGGCATGCTGCGCCTAACTATAGGCACTTGGCCCAGCCTGCACGCACCCACAACGGTTCAACCTCGTTTTCATCCCCGTAAAATACTTTTTACCGTTAGAGTAGGTGACATCGAGGAACCTTGGCAGCAATAATGGCTAGGCCATCTGCCAAGTATTGATGGAAATTGATCTAAAGTACATTATGCGGACAGGATAAGTATCCAGGTTGGTCTCCCTTTCTTCTAGTCTTTCCCTCACTCACTTTATTCGACCTCTATTCTCCCTCATCAGGCTCTTCTCATTACCCCTTCTCTTAATCTTTCTTAAACCATCACACTCGTTACCATTTCTATTTTACCATAATGAAGGCCGGAGCATACGCCCTGGCTCTTGCAGCCACGCTCACTGGAGCAAATGCATACTGGAAGGGCTTCAATGTCCAGGCAACCCTTGCCGATGGGACTTGCAAATCCCAGGCCGACTGGGAAAACGATTTCAACAAGTTGCAAAGCCTCCCCGGTGGCTTCTCGAGCCTGCGAGTCTACGCTGCCTCCGACTGCAATACCCTCGCAAACGCCGTTCCAGCAGCAGTTGCCACTGGCGGACAGATCCTCGTGGGTGTATGGACGGAAGACTCGGACCACTTCAACGCTGAGAAACAAGCTCTCCTCTCGGCGGTCCAGCAATACGGCTTTGGCTGGGTGGTGGCAGTCAGTGTGGGAAGTGAGGACTTGTACAGGGGCGACACAACGGCCAGCACATTGGCATCACAGATATACGACGTTCGCGGCATGCTCTCCACCGTCTCGGGCTATACCACGGACGTTCAGGTCGGACATGTGGATACATGGACTGCGTGGGTTGATTCCGCCAACACGGCAGTCATCGAGGCAGCGGATTTCATAGGCACAGATGCATACCCCTACTTCCAAAACACCCAGGCCAACAGTATCGACGCCGCCTACGATTTGTTCTGGGATGCTATTCAGGACGTGAAAGATGTGGTCAACAGTGCCCATCCGGGAGCTTGGGTCTGGGTCACGGAGAGTGGATGGCCTACGAGCGGATCTACGGAGAACCAGGCAGTTCCCAGCGTTGATAATGCCCAGCAATACTGGAAGACGGTTGCGTGCTCTGCCTTCAACAGCGGACACACATTTTGGTACACGCTTGAGGATTTCTCTGCAAGCCCGTCCTTTGGTGTCCTCGACTCGAACGGCAATGCCTTGTACGATTTGAGCTGTTAAGGGAGATGCTGGGGGGCTTGGTGTCTGTATATATATTGGGATGGGGTTGGGATATAAAAGACTTTAGAAGATAATATTAATGATACTTAACCGTCTGGATCAGCATCCAAGTTGATTTTTCTGCGTTTTGCGTTTACGTTCGGTTGAGTAGAGTAGTCTCAAAAAGATATGTCGAACAATTCTTACGTTTTCGGGATATTCAAATGACGAATATGTCACTTTCAAATCACTTCTGGTTAAATCTCATTGTCACTGTCTGCTTTTTACATTAAGAAAGCAAATGCCGAAAGATAATTGCGTTGATACATACTGAGTGCTTAGAGCCCCAAGGTTTTACGAATATAAATCTCCCATGCCGCACATCAAATGCTACTCAAGTCCAGTCTTTTGTTCCCCTAAAACCAGTCTCTCACACCGCAAGGAGAAACGAATTCCAAAGTCATCTTCTCCCCGTCCCTTCCTCCATCATCCGCCCCGTTCAACCATCACAAACTCCTCATCCCCCTCATCCTCACCAACAACATCCCACCCATCCGCCGTCTCACTCCCCCATATCTCATGCACCAACAACCCAACATCAAATAAGCCACTGGAAGTGAAGTCATTCAGGCATAACGGAGGGCTTTGAGTGGACCATTGATTGAGCTGTTACAGTGCGTACTTATTTGCAGACAGAAACATAAAAGTAATACAGGTATGGCAAGACACATCAACAAGCAAAGATATCTCTATTTTTCCCTTCCGAGATCATTCCGATTCTACTTGTAACCCAAGCCCATTGATTATCTTCAAGAACCACAATCAGTACTGACCACAATCCTTCTTGCATCGGCCACGACATTAGACATCGAATTACCCCATCTGCGATTCCCTATATTGCATCAACCTCCACAAACCCATCATCCATGCCACTCACCTTAGACTCAACAAACCTCGACCGCCTCCCACGCCGCGTCTGCCTCGCACCGTATAGTAATCACCAGCACTCCAATATCAGACGCCTGCGCCACTTCCTCCTACTATTTGATCGGTCAAAGAATCCATTCTAGTTCATAATATGAAAGTCCGAAACTCCCAGTTGGCGGTGAATGTGAAGTTGCAATGCTTAAAAACAAAAAGCCGATGATTCACGAGCGTGGAATGAGCTTTCCTGTTCATATTTTGGAAATCACTATAGCTAAGGACCTAGAGAGTTTAACTAAATTGTGTTCAAGTGTTGCCATTTGAAAAAGATGTTCCAATTCTAACTTGTATAGATGTAATTCACATTGGCTACCTACTAACACTCAGAATGTAATTAATGAACGCCTCTATTAACCAGAATAACATATTGCAGCGACAATTGCATCCAAATATTACCCCTCATCTGCAACGTTTCAAATTCGATATACTTCCCAAATCTGACAGTCAGCATAGTTTTAAAGAAGTACAGCTAGATGATGTTTCATACACGATAACGCCTTCTCAGCAATTCCACCAAACGTAAAAGTTGGTGTGACCTCTAGTATCCCGACCATATCGTCAAAGCCGCTATCCTGAAGCCCCTCCCACTTCTCCATATCGTCAATCTCCGCCATCATAAATCCAACATCAAAAGCTTCCGAGACCTCGAAATGAGTTTCCCTCGGCTTCAAAGAGGGTAGAAGCTCCTGCAGCGGTTTCGATACTAGCCCTAGTGTGTAAACGGTCTTCGATCTCAGGATGCGGTAGATAGCCGTGACTCCTGGGTAGGTGTACCTCCGGTGTACCGTATACGATTGATCGTGCTTCACGACCATGAAAAGCACCCCCGTGTCATTGGCGCGGGCCTTCCATTTCGTGATTTGCAGTCGGCTCGGTAGTTCTTGTCGCTTTCTGAGAGTTCGTATGAGAAGCTCAGGATGGATACCTCGGCTTCGATGTATCGCTGGTTGTCGTCGCCAAGTCTACCTTTCTTGGAATTAACCCTAATGTATGTACGCTTGGTCAGAATTGCAATTGTAGAAAGAGGGAGCGATAAGCTTACACGATAGACATCGTGATGGGTTGGAATGGGTATCCGTCATGTACTAGTAGCAAGAATCTATTTCACAAATCAAGCTGGGGACGCGGCTAAATACAATAAAAATTACTGAACTAGACGAAGAGATATCTTTACGATTAACTGTTTAGAGACTTGCTAAGATATAGGTAAGGTAGTGAGTCGACGAATTATTCACATAAACCTCGCTTAAGCCCCTATGCAAATGACTGCGGCGGCAGAATGATGAAAACATGGAATGGGAATAAAGGACAATGAACTATGACTCAATACACCGCTCTAGCAAACTCAGATGTTGGTAATTTGACTATTCTTCTATGTCATAACATCATCTTTGCAGCTACAATCCCACAATCCTCCACCAACCGCAAGTGCTCGGGTGAGCTCTGTGGGGCCATTCACCAGGTAGATCGACTGAATCGAGAAGTGGAGCTCAAGATATTGTCTTGCTAAAGGACCTCAGGTGGGCGGAAGCCCTGATCATCCAGACAAAGTATGTGATGGTTGGGAGTGAACCACGTGACCTTATGTCACATATTTCACCACTCCCACTCGGTTCCAAAGCCACAGACAAACGAAACCTTGGTGTATCAACAGAGAAGTCTCCAAACTGGTCAAACACGGTGATACCTAGTGATGGGGATCCCCGGGATCCCCAAAGATAGCAGCGCCATCCTCTGAGCTTTAGCATATCTGCAAGAGCAGTATATCTCTATGATCCGTCAGCGAAGACCCTCAGTAAAGGGCAAACCCAGCTTACCAGAGATACAGCTTTGTCGAGTACGTTGAGTATATATTACCCCGATGTATTTAAATATATGCAAGTTTCACGAGACTCGCAATACTTCAGCCTTGGACGGGACGGACTGCTGGCCAAGTGACTCCTTTCTTCGGCCTGTAGTTTCGCGTTCCCATCTTCCTCAGCACTACATCATTTGGGGCATTATCGGTCTGGATATTCGACAGTGTCTTAGATGCAAGGCGGTTTGGTGGAGAGTCCGAGAATGAGATTCGCGTCCCGTGCTTCGGGGGTCCAAGACCAGTGGGTGTTGAGTGCGACCGTTCGTTTGGTGGTTTCTGTTCTCGTGGTACGGGTTTGAGCATGTATTCTTTGTCCTTTTCAGCTTTTCCCAGGTACATGTTCAGTTGCCGAAACAGCCATACAGAGTTGCTGCGTTTCTTCGACTCGATGATCAGGAGCTCTTTCATTATCAAATCAAGAAGGTCGTGGATAAGCTGTGAGCATCGCTCGTGGCAGTGAAGTTGATCAATCCATGTGACAACTTCATCTCGAACAGTGGCAGCTGTTCCTTCTTCGACCATGGTGAAGAATTTGTCGTTGTTTACTCCCGTGTTTGTCGAGTCGCGTCCGCGGAAGTTGGAGAACCCTTCTATCTCAGCAGTGCCTTTCAGGAGCCAGGTGATGAATTCTAGGTAGAGACAGCCGAGACTCCAGATGTCATAAGCCCGTGAGACTGGATGGCGGAGCTTGCATTCAGGTGGCTCATATGTCGGGGAGGAAAATACACCATCAGGAGGAACCTTGGAACGGGATTCTCGGCCGTGAAATCGGCCCAAGCCAAAGTCCGCGATTTGTAAAACACCCATCGCATCTTTGCTCTCGCGACTCTCTTTAAACCATAATACATTCTCTGGCTTGATATCCCCATGTCGCCCGAACAATTCTTCACCTTTGCGAACGCTCAATTTGACGTCCTCTTGGAGTCTCACTTCCCCAGGACCGGGAACGTTCAACGGGATCGTCACACTGAAGTGGTGGATTAGATTCAGGGCATTCGCAATTCCAGTCATCTGTCTCATGGACCATAAGACATTCGCTTCATCAAAGCTGGGTGTAGGCCGTTCCTCCCAATACGTTCTCAGGTTGGCATTTGCGTAAGGGAACATCAAGTGATATTTCTCCTCCCTCTTGTATGTGGCGAGAAGTTTGATGAGATGGGGATGCGGGGGAGACTTGCTGCCAAGCGCCTTAAGGATGGACACTTCCTTCTCGAATTCAGTCTCGTCGGGGGAGAACAGCTGTTTCACAGCAACGAGTGGCTCGTTATCCTACTTTGGGTTAGAGCACTCCAGGTGCAACGAAGAGGCTTTTCTTACCTCACAGCCATAGGGCTCCCAAAACTCATGGTGAGCAGGATGTATCCGAACTGGAAACACCTCACTGTACCCGCCTAGCTTTGCCTGCTGCGTCTCAGAGGACTTGAACTTCATGAATGGAAGGATGTCTTTTTCGTCCAAATTTTTATGCTCTTTGTCTTGGAAGACCGGTGCGGTCATCCAGTATTGTATGCGGTCGAAATCCTCGAGATCTTCGTCATTCCATTCTTCAAAAGTCTTAATCGGCTCTCCAGTTCGACGCTGCAGAGCAAATGATCCATCAGATGCCCGCACTAGTGGCAAATCTTGATCCGTTATCCCCTCCTGGAGAAGTGTGCATATATCAGCGCCCTTTCCAATATATGCTAGAGTTGCACATAGTTGTTTGGCGCATTGGCGGGCCTTCTCCGCACATTTATGAGCCTCATCTTCTCCAATTCCCGGGTTTCTTGCTTGTATATCCTTCGCGATCGCATCCTTTGTTAACAATTCGTCTTGCGCAGCTATTGGAACGAAGAAGTTTTGGGAACGCTTGAGACATTCTTTGCGGGCGCGGCGCAATCTTTTTTTGAGCGAATCGCCATCAGTCGTAGACCCTTTGCTGTCTGACCGGCTGCACTGCGATGAGGATTCAGAATTTCGTCTAGATGACTCTTCTGGAACTAACGAGTTGGGCGATAGAGCTGAATTTTCTTTGGTTAAGGTAGGGATAAGCTCTGTTGCTCTGTGAATCGCGATCTTGGGAGCTGAGGGGCCAGGCGAATCAATTGGCTTCGAAGCAGGATCATCGCCGTTGGACGTTGGCGGGGTCTGTCTCTTCGGGCGATAGTCAACACCTGTCA
Organism: Lachnellula hyalina; assembly: GCF_007821495.1. NCBI lineage: Eukaryota > Fungi > Ascomycota > Leotiomycetes > Helotiales > Lachnaceae > Lachnellula > Lachnellula hyalina. The sequence continues at coordinate 97,414 of NW_022157141.1, read as the reverse complement.
TTTCTTTCGTGCAGGCTCAGAAACTTACTCTTTGCTGTTGTTTAGCTTTCTCTTCCGTTTCCGCCTTTTCCTGTTTCTTTTGCGATGGGCGAAATATGCTGGTAAAAGGTTGCACCAAGCATTTGAGCGCGGTTCGAACCATTGGGAAGGATGCTTTGAGCCTGGTAGCTCAGGTCTTGTAGCAATATATAAATGGCAACATCCTGTTTGCTATATAGCACAGCGCTATGAGCACAAGGGTATCGCATTCGGTGTACAGAAACGAAAGCCCCCCCCTCTTTGCGACACAATTCTGCAAGCGTGGCGAGGCTCGAAGACTTTGGATGTTAAAGATACGGCACAGCCCCAAGCCTACACACACTGAATGCACAGCGCATGGTTACTGAGGAGGCTCAATTATTTGTATCGCACATTTTATTGGTGCACCTTTCAAGCCACGACAGCCAAAGTTGGGTAAGATTGATTACGGCTTATTACATCCAGCGTGACACCTTAGTTAAGGCAGTTCTAGATGCTTTGTCGGGAGCCCCTCATGAAGCCTGAACCCAGCCACTTTCCTCTGACCACCCATTCAGTACAGCACTTCCACTTGGGCACAATTACACTATCTATCTTTCTAAAATCCTAGAGCCTCATTACCCTATTTTCGCGGTCGTTGCAGTGGTGGACCAAGTTCCAATGGCAGAATCGTGAAATGATGCAGGAGAAAATGGAGGTGTTTGCAAAGAACTGGGCCCGGTCTCTATGTCGGATGGGAGCTGCTTCTTCTTTTTGAACGACAGGAAAGACCGGAAGCTATCCTGGCGTCCATGTCTCTGCAGAGGCTCTGGGGCAGGAGGTGCGGCTGTGACATGGGTAAAGAAATGTACCCAGGTCCACCAAAGCATAACTGTGAAGACGGTCAAGGGAACCGCGATTGCAGCAAGTAACCATGCATTGCTTGTCAAAGTCATATGACCACTATCATTTGTCTGGACAAACTCGGTCGAGAAGAAATTCTGTTCAAGTCAGCAATGCTGTTCTCTGAATTGTTAAGCTGTCTACTTACAGCCACGATCGTTGTAGGCAAATAGACGAGGGTGATGACAGTTAGGATCTTGACCGCTGCAGCATCTTTTGTGCTTCTCTCCTAGAGTACTGTAAGTCAAAAGTAGTAGGGACTTGTGTTATTTTACTCACTGCAAGTCCTCGCATTAAAGTATTCTCTGCTTGCGACTCTTTCGTGAGATCTTTCAAAGCGACTGCTTCCTCATAGCTCAGTAGATTAGAAATCTATGGAAAAAGTTAATCACCATTCCCGGTGAAGGCTGTGCAAAAGACCTACCAGCTGGGAAGTAGAACGTGCTGTTTCCTTTAGGATATTGGCTCGTTGCACGAGAATCTCGGCTTCTTTGACATATTCGTCAAACTCTTCCAAGATTTCTTCCAGGTAACATCTTTCGTCGTCTCCTACTCCCTCATTGCATTTCTGGCACTGCTCCCGGATCCTCTTTATTGTGTTTAACATCGTCGGCAATATGACATCCAGATCGATGATTGAATCCTCTATGATTTTCAAATCTTGGCGGTCTTCGAAGTTGATGGTGATATCTAGAGGAGAGAGGTTCTCTTTTTTATATCCAACCTCTGCAACCACAATTCGATCCGACTAGGAGACGGAAGTTAGAGATTTACTTCAAAAGAACATTTGGTAACCTACCTGCTTCTTTAAGCGTTTTTGTAGACTTGCCATATAATCTGGCCAGCCTTTCAAGCTGTCGGCAAGGAGCAGTCTCTGGATATTCCATGGCGAAACATAGAAATCCTTTTGAAGGCTTTGCTCAAAGGCTCCCGCTAGCTGAGTCTCCATGTTCTTAGATGGTGCAATTACTAAGAAGGTAGATCTCGGTTGTCTATTGGGAGTTCTTTCTTGTGTTGTTGAAAATTGAAGCTGGAGATAGATAGCAGTTTGCCGTATTGACCATTCCTTTTGGCCCTCCTGGTTACCGCGCCCGTTAATCTCTGCCCTGCGAAGCACATAGGCAGATTCTATGTAAATTTAGCTATCAGTAATTGATCCCGGATTCCGGATTGGAAAGCTTTCTGGGGCTAGAAGTACACGAACCATACGTGTCTTGACCTCCTTCCGTATCACGAGTTCGTCTCCCTCTGAAACCAGGAAATTCAAACTCATTTTCAGCTATTTTCAGACCAAACGTAAAAATACATTTCCAGAAAGGTGGAAATACTGTATAAACATCCATGAAGTCTTCGAACAGTTCTCTTGAAATGTCTATTGTTGTCCATGAGCGGGCTTGGCGAATATAAAACATTTGGGTCGAATTACGAAAGTCCTGCGAGAGAATTGATCAGCCAATATCTAAGCCACGAGAGCTCGAAGGCTAAGGCAGAAATTTACAACATGGTATTTAGACTGGTTCTTTAGATCTTACTTTTCTCAAGGCTTCGATTTGGGACTTGTCCCAGACATGTTGGTCCCGAACAAAACATGAATTGTCCGTTTTCTCTCCACCCTTATCTCTGAAGAGTCTACTAACTTGCAATGGGGCCTGCCCTTTTCTTTCTTTGAAGAGGCGCAAAGCTTTGGAGTTGATACTTATTTGCAGGCTGTCAAGATCATCCATATCGAGGTATGGAGACATGGTTGTCTACGGGCTTTCGTCTTTTAGAACTCGAATGGAACGCACACAGTCTGATTGAGACGGCTTTGGATCGTGAAGACCAATTGAATAATTGAACATCTAGCAAGAACTATAATACTATCATGAGATCGTGAAATTGTATAGTAGGGTGAAGTTGTAGTCTGCCGGGCGCAAAGTCCCGCCTCTCTAATGGGAACACCACTAGAACTCTTAAGTCAGCCTTCTGCACAGCCCACCTGCAGCCAGCCCACCTTAGGGCAGGGCGGCTTGACCACTCATTTTCCCTGATTGGCTTGAGTTTTTTGAAGCAGAACATGCATCTCTACAGGAGGTTCCTATCTCGTCACCGATGGCTTGAAGTGCTCCTAGCAAATCTCACGATGCAGTTGTAAGCCATACCGAGAAGTCATTATGCGGGGTCACCGCTCGCAGGCTATGGAAGTTTCTAAAAGATTTTGAGATTTATTCTTCGTCCACTCTATAACTCCACGTCAAATGCTACCAATACATGCTCGTTGATCATGAAGTGTTGCCACTATCCCCTATGCGCCTTGAACTACTCTAACAATATGTTGGCCGACTTTCCAAAAACATGCTCCCGTTCATTTTCGTTTGTCTCAGTCACAGTGAGCCATCACCGCCTGTTACACACTCGACAGTCTTGTATTTGGTCCTGCAAGATTTTCAACATCGGTTTATATGATTTTCAGATGTATGGAGCACATACCTCGGTGAGGGCCATTCCGCTGAGATGTTCCGAAGGATAGATCTTGTACCGATTCAGTCGTAGCTGCCACATACGAGGTCAGAGACTATTTGGCTATTGCAGCGACAAAATTACCTCAACCCTGAAGTTGTTCTTTCCTTCAGTGGAAGTACCGTATACGTTTCTCAATAGAACAACGAGTTTCCGCTGATCTAAGTACTGCCCTTCGATGACCTGGGGCCATGACGACGAATGTGATGACATTGCTCGAAGAAACTTTTAAGAGCAATGGAGTTTGTAGAAGTGATGAGGATTAAGCTTTGTGATAGTAAATGAAAGTATTGAAAAAGGTGAAGTATGCAGAATGTATGAACACATAATGTCGTATTTTCAAAGGTAAGCTGAAGGAAGATACCAGATATAACATTTGTTCCCATCCATACCAGTGTGCCTGACAATGAGCCATACACAGTAAAATCTCATACATACCGAGAAATTCAATAATACCACACAAAATGCAGAATACTCCAAATTCGGAAACCAAGGATTCATGCAGGTGCATCAACAAGGCAGATTTCAGCTCTTCCAGATCAGAGTCATGGGTTGGTCGTACGTTGATGAAGGGTGGCAGGCTCAGCCACTCCACGACTCCCACAGTAGAGATACACAGCCTCAAACAACCCCAAAATCTATCTATCTTCCCTCACAAGAAGTTATCTCCTCCTACATTTCAGTTAGCATCTCAACTGCACGAAACACATCGGAGGACAAATCAAGAGAGCATCGATGCTCGTAAATAATACGCACCACTGTTAACTCTCGCGGTACCTCCAAGATGTATGAGTTCTGTCGCAGCTGTTGATCCACGACGGTTAGTCGCTGCATTTTCGGAAAAAGCCCTATCGCCGTGGGCCTGACCGCCTGACCTGAATACAGGCGAGGCATTCTCAGCGCTGGGCATTCGCTCGCTGAGCTTACCTTGACTTGGCAGTAGTGGCCAGGAAAAAGCCCTGCAAGCAGTTCCCGGATCCCCTTGCTGGTCTTGTAGTTCGCATCGATGACTTGCTTCATATTGGCTTTTTTTGGTCGAGGAGTATTGCTCTGGCACAACTTAAGCTTCACGAGGATGAGATACCAAGTGATGGAGAATCGAGGTCCTACTAAGGGTGAGCATTATGAGTCAGTAGGGAAAGGCTGGCTCCGTGTTCATCTTTTCGAGCTTGTTCAGTTTGTTCACAGGACAGGATTGGATTTATCCGGTCGAAATACGCTAGGCTGAAACAAGATGGGGAGTGAGAATCACGTCGCTCTTGTACTTCTTTCTGATACCAACTGGCGGCTATGAGCAAGGCTTTTAATGGTTGATTTCATATCCAATTAACTGCTTAAACTTGAGTTTATAAGTAGTGGGTCGATTTAATTGGGTTATAGCCCCCAATCCCCCCCCTCAAGGCCTAAAAAGCTATGGTAATTCACACTCTTAGATCATTTCTCTGCCCAATTCTACCTTCCTTTTTCTCTCCTATATGTACGATTTTATAAGAATTCAGCATGTCTTAACACTTGATTTCTTACGATACTCAGTCTCTTTTTCACTTCTACTTCTAGCTAAAGCATTGCATCTACTACTCGTAACTATTAGCTTCAGTTCAAATTCTTCCATATAATAAGCACTTAACCAACTATTAGAAGCCTTGTCTATCTATAAGCATGAAGTACTTGCAATTATTCGACCAGTATTTCCCTATATATCCTAAAATCCAAAAATGTCAAACGCAATATGAAATCTAGACCCTAATATTCTCCTCTTATCAAAGCGAATGAGGTCCTTCATGGCCGCATTCAAACTCACAACCTACTCCTAAACATTCCTTACGCTGCTTCCTAAGCCTCAAACTCATCCGTACACTATGCGCTGGAATCCCACACTCTCCATCCTCACACCCCTCCCCACACCTGTTTATTCCATCTCGCCGCTTCTTTGCAGCACTCTCCGACACAGTCAACATTTCCTTTAAATCTGCCTCCAACTCACCTTCTTCTTCTTCTTCATAGCCAATAGGCCGTAAATCCGTGCTCAGTCCCCCCGCAATCTCGTTCAAGAACCAGCGGCGGTATATCATCAGCGGCTCGCGGCTCCAAAGCTCGTACCCCTTTATGCCCCATTCTGCGCAAGCGTGCGTGATGGCGCGTTTGGATCTTGTGTGTTTGTCTGCTATTCCGTCTGGGCGTTTGTAGATGAAGCCGGCCCTCTTCATGTACTTGATGTTGAATTGGCTGGGCCAGAGGTCTTCGGTGTCGTTTTGGGGATTACTGTCTGTGGGTGAAGTTTCTTTTGGGCGGAGAGAAACGGGGATTCTGGTTGAGAGGTACCGGTCTGTCGGCGGGAGTCCAGATACATCTGCGCCCTCTTCTGCATCGGAAAGATTTTCGTCGTCTCCCTCTCCTCTATCATCACCTTCCAGTACCGGTGGTGCAGCAGAGGGTGACGGAGGCTCGTAGCTGTACTCGGATCGATATTCTAGGAGAGTTGGAATTTCCCAAAGTTCATAATCGAAGGGCGCGACTCCAAACCCGTCAGCGCCCAGTTCAGCCGCCATACGACGACGTTTCCGAGGCAACTCTCGGGCCCTGTAACACATCAAACGGTACCCGAAAGCCAAGCACATCATGTTTGTGCTGGCAAAAACACCACAGTTTACGCCGTCGCCTTGCCGCGGACAGTTGGGGTGGTCGTCGTACGGATCTCGAGGCGCCCACTTACCATATAGTGGCCAGTTGACGCCCTGGGGACAGAGATGCAAGCAGAGACCCAGTAAGCCACAGGCCGGCCAGTCGGTCCTGTGGTAGGTATTGTCGCAGCTGTCGATTATAAATACAAAGCCTTGCTTGGGCAAGATGCCCATCAGGACGTGGTGTGCGATATCTTCGTGGAAATAGGGTACAAATAAGTAATCGAGATCCATGAAGTTTGCTTGAGTAACACCGATTGTCTGCAAGATATTCCCGAATTCGCTAGTCATCGTTGTCCCGTGTTTGATTAATTCATCCGGACTGACGGCCATGAACTCGGCGTGGGGAATGACGGCCACTCTGAGCTCATTGCCTAGAGGGCTTTGCGGAGCCCCAGCTTCAGCAGCCCGGTGAGGTGAGTCCCGTACTCTCCTATTCGTATTTGAGCTTTCTGCCTGCGGGCTCGCACTTCTGCCACGGCGACGTTTACCGCGCTTTCTGGCCGAAGGCCTAGTCCTCGCTTCTTCTTCTCGCGTCTCTTGCTCCTGTATGTCCTGTGCCTGTTCCTGTTCCGCATCAAATTTCCGCATCAGGTCGTTTCGAAAGGCGGTATTCTTGTACCGCACAATACATTCTTGATACGCAGCTACGGTCCCCTGGGTGACCTTTGGAAACTCGATAGTATAGTGGGGCATGGGCTTGATCAGAGACGCGTATTCGACCAAGTGTAACTTGACATTCGTGCCCTCTCGATATGTTCTATCTGCTTTTTTTCTCCTTGAACTCTTTCCGGCTCTTGCTGCGGCTTCGAATTCTTTCAGGTCGCTCAGATCCGGGTACCGCTTCTCGATATCCTCAAGTAATCTTTCGACCCAGAGCTCTTCTGGGCCATTTTCGGGAAGAGGGTCAAATTGACGTCTTTCAATCTTCTCCTTTGCCTCCCACAGGGGCTGATCGATCTCCTTTTTTGCCTTGTACTTGCTTCTAGTAAGTCTTTGTGCCATTGTGGATATAGTTATAGTATTTGAAGATGTTGTGACTTGCGTTTAGTTCCGACCTGCTTTTCAGGAAAGAAATGTGGCACTTATAGGTTAGAGGAATGCAAGACAAAGAAGACGATGATCTTGGACGGAAACGTTTACATTTTAACGTGTGCGTACTTTGTGTTATAAAGGAACCAGAAATCGTCAAGTATCTTGAAAGAAAATAATTAAAAGCTTGAACATTCCATATTGTGAGCCTGGGCCGCTAGCATCAAAGGCCAAATCTCAGAATCCTAGGCCATTCATATAGTACCACCATCCATAAAAACAATCAGGCTTCTCCAAGATCATTGGGATATAATCCTTCGCCCAATCTCCATCCATATCCACACAATACAACATGTTGCAGAACTCCCAGTAACCGGGGTACCACCCCGATTGATGCCAATCTAAAATAGCAAGAACTCGAACCGGCTTAACATCAGTGGCTGTCAACATGATATTGCTGGGATGAAGGTCGGCGTGAGTGAAAGTAATCGGGGCTTCGTCCGGAAGTTGACCCCTCATTGGGTCCACGAAGTTCTGAATATCGGGATGATACTTATTGACCTCGGCTGCGAAGCGGTCATGAAATTCCTTGGTGGTTTTGAAAGGGCCAAATCCTGGTCTTCCTTCGAGAAGGATGTCCAGTAACGGACCACGGTTGATACTGCCTGTTGCACTCAGTATTTGTTCGACTCTGTGAACCCACAAAGTGCGTACCTATGAAAGCGTCTTTTCCTCCTTGCCTAAGACCTCGCAGTGCCGTGGTCATTGTTTTCAACTGACTTGAGACATCCAAACGCTCAAGCACAGGAAGTGTATCCCATCTTGCCTCCAAGGTTTCCCCCTTAATAAGCTTCATGTAGATGAAGAGTTCTCCCCCGTCGCGAACCCAACCGTAAAGCTCTGGAACTGGGACCTCGCATTTCAGGTGTTTCCAAATCGCCCACAAGCACTGAGCTTCTGCAATAGTGAGATTAGTCCAAGACTTGACAATGAGGCCGAGCTCTGGGAACCTTATTGGCGGAGGATTCCCAGGATACACAAAGCCTTTCTCTAAAGCACGTTTTCTGACTTCGGCAGGAGAAGGAAGAAGAATGTCTTCAGCTGTGCGGTTGAAATAGGAGCTGGTCTTGATAACGACATTATCCCCCGTTGGCAGCTCTCCTACGTCCATGGTAGCCATATCCTGGAGATAGTTTGGGATACAGTTCAAAGTTTTCATTCTCGCTCAATTCGCATGTAGTCCACCTAAATCAGATGACCTGAAGAGTGGTTGTTTTCACGTTGCGATTAGCGCCTGAGCAAGAGCAGCAAGCTTACTAAGCCCATACGGGACATACGGGACACCAGAATAGGAAAATTGATTCATGATACCATAATATCCCACAGAAGAGGTTTAGGAGAATAATCACGTGACAAACCTCACTGTTGATACAGACCTACCTACCCACCTTGTGGTCTACCGGGTACTATTAAGCGTGATGGCGGGCCGTATAAGCTGTATATAGAAGTGTGTCCTGTGTCACTTGGATCTCTAGGTGTTATTATATCACTCATCACTCATCCTACCGTCTACTTCAGCTGCTGGGCCATTTTCTCACAGTCATCAGTACCTGGGAGGTTATTCCCGCCCCGCCTACTCCGTAGATATTGCAGCTTGGACCTACGGAGTGGATATGGTGGATACGGTGGATACGGTGGATAGTATCGGAGTATTCAGGCAGGTGGGGCCGGAACGGAAGCGGGGGTGGAGCGGGGGTGGAGATTAACTTGAGCTCGAACCAATGATCGACACGACCTGCAATGCGAGGTAGTACAACTATCACCTCATATAAAGCATGAAAATATCAAGGTAAAAGCAGGGTTACATTACGTTACGGCAAGTCTCATGTTCATACTTTGCCGTCAGGAGTCATGAATTATATATATTCTTCCGTCGAAACAATTCCCTCCCTCTCCTCACACTCTGTACAAGTAGGTACTTACCTTAACTAGTGGAGTACACTGAACGCTAAGTATCTTTCCCCGCATCCCCGCATGCGTCCGTAACGACAGTGCACCAGTGCTCTTGACAGCATTTTCGCACGTCCAACATTCACTTTCCTTGTTACGGTAATTGTTACTAAATTCATGCTTACGGCGTCTGGTTTAACGATGCACCGGTTAAATGGGATCCGAGGGAATATGATTCGTCATGTTTAGAGGAAGCAGGTGCAGGAGCAGGTCTGATTCGTCGGCTCACACATTCCCCAGTTCTGCCAGTTGCAGGTAGGTGTAGGGTAGGTATGATCTAGCGTGATTTCCCGTGCCGTTCCTACCTCTCTCCTCTCCTCTCCTCTCCTTCACACATCCTCAATTTCCCCGACTTCCCCGACTTCCTCTTCCTTCAACCTTCAAAACCCACCACTCTCCACTCCCCCAAATCCATCTCAATTACTTCAATTCTACCCTCTGTCGTCCTCAATCCATCACCAGTCATCATGAACTCCATCGCCCAGCTTGCTGCCCGCTCTGCACGCGTCAATGGCGCCTCTGCATTGCGACAGGCAAACCCAATCGCTCGCCGAGCTTTCACAAATGGTACGTTTTCAAATCATCAACATCAACACCAACAACTTCACATCCATCCCACCCAACCCAACCCAATCCAAGCTGACTCTCTACCACCCTCACAGGCCCAACAACCTCAATCTCTCGCTTCCAGCCATCCACCAACAAGTCTGGTCTGCTCTCCAACAACGCCATGCTCCGCAACGCATGCTCCAACTTCACCCGCGGCCAATCGCGTGGCGTCGTCACCGAGACCATCACCGTTGGAGCCGCCATCCTAGGTGCCGGTAAACTCATCGGAGCTGGAGCCGCCGCTGCAGGACTCATCGGTGCTGGAACTGGCATTGGCACGGTCTTTGGATCCCTCATCACGGGCGTTGCACGGAACCCAGCACTCCGGGGACAATTGTTCTCGTATGCCATTCTGGGCTTTGCGTTTGCTGAGGCCACCGGCTTGTTCGCCCTGATGGTTTCATTCTTGATTCTGTTCGCTGTGTAAATAGCTTACTGCATGCTGAATTAGAAGGGTGGAAAGGTGTGGAGATGCTAATCAGAGATGAAGGGTGGTAGAGAAAATTCAGGGAGATGACTTGTCTAGAAGGTGCTTGCTAGATGTACAATACAGACTTTGCACCACGATTGAATCTCTACATACTTTCATTGAATACACTCTCTGTGGTCCGGGTTAAGAGACTGAAGTGAGACTAGGATTTCCTTCTATGAAGCATAGCTATTCGAGACTACCGCTACCCCGATGCCATCTTCTTCACAAACGTCTCTCTTTCCCGTATCTACATGAACATGAAGTACTCCATCAAGGTCTCCAGACAATTGAATCCCTTCTTACACTGTACTTTCTTTCTTGATACCGAGCAGGAAAATCAACTTTGGGACCACAGTATAAAATACTTATTACATTCAGACTTATGGAGACCGCACGCCAGCTTTCCCGAACAGGTTCCTCCGCCTAGACAACCTATTTCCGCAGACTTATTGTCCACAACATCTCAAGTTGCGTCTAAGCGACTGTCGCGCAAAGATCGCCTGGCTTTCCATCTTGCGCATCTGAAATCATCCCAATATAATCCCCATGGTCCAGGTCGATGAACACGACTGGGAGATGTCCTTGACGGATCAGGGAACCAGTCAACAGGACTCGACCCAGCCTGCCGTTCCCATCGAGGAAGGGATGGATATGTATGAAGTAGGTCGACAAGTGCGTCGCTAAGATGACGGGATGGAGAATCTTGTCAGCTTGGGCACGGTCGCGCCACTCGATATAGCGATGCATACAGGCAGCTACTTCCTGAGCATAGGGGAAAATGCGTAGTGGGTTGGATCTAACGCCAATAGGAAGGGAGCGGTATTCTCCGATTTTCCTATGCTCGCCCCAGGTCTTGGCATATAGACCCCCCGCATTAGTTCCTCGAAGAATCATCATCGAAAGCTGTTCTATATCAGCGACAGAGAGATCAGTTGGCCCGGGATTCTTGAGAGCAGTTTCGGTCATGTAACGGCTGACCAGAATGTGATTGCGGAGCTCGGCGACGTCGTTCGCGTTCTTTCCCGGGAGAAGGGTTTCTGGGGCCGGTCAAGCAAGTTTCGAGACGGAGGAAGTTGACATGACGCCCAGAGAATCGATCTTGCTGAATAGTTGGTTCTCGAGTTCGGAGGAGATGGCTACTGCGTCGCCGACATGAAAGGGTTGAGCTCGATAGATGTGCTTTGTTGAGCATATTCAGGAACCAAAGCTCGAACAATGCTTGTCTTGGCCTTATCATTCTTTTGATACCATTCTCTCAGCTCATCGATTTCAGTGAGAGCCTCCTTCAAGTCTGATTGAGCCTGCAGGTAAGGTTCGATGTTTCCAGGCTGAAATAAATTTTCCCAAACTCTACCAGAACTTGCTAAACCCTCATATTCTGGTGACCCTTTCTCGAGATTTGCAAATGCTGGACGGTAGATTGACTCGAGTAAGTCCCCGCGTGACTTCACAACATAGCGCCGTACAGTCTGTAGGTTGACACGAGAAGCAGAAGTTACTGAGGCTCCCGGCAGTATTCGGTGGAAGCGTTGCACGAACATGGCGAATGTTGTTTGCTTAAGGTGTAGTTGTGATGAAGCAAAGAAGTGGAAGAATATATCACAGTTTATGAACAAGCAAGCTATCACGAAGCTCGGGACGCTAACTACTCACCAGTAGGTGACAGAATTCCGTGCGCACCCCTAATTCTTTAGCGAAAACACACCAAAAACTAGCCACTTCACGACTTGATAATATAATTAATTTATAGTGTGCAAGTATATATAAAACTAAATATGCTAGTTCTTTCAGCTTAACAGATTAAGTTCCCAAACGTAAGAAAGCGCCCCCCATGTTGCATTTGATGATCTCTTTCGGCGGCTGATTTCAATCTCAATAACAGCTGAAAGGGGTCCTGGTAAAAGCTTTACCAGCCGAATCTCATCGCCCGAGCTTAGAGGAGTACTGGTAAAGGTTCATGGTGATTGGTAGTAATGGTCTATGATTGAAATTTTCTTAGCCAAAAGGGCATACATATAATGGAACGCCCCGATAGCTGATGTGCGCATAAAAGTCTCAAGACTCAATTTCGGTATAGACTTAATAGTGGAGAACGAGGTTGGAGGTTGTCTACTCTTAGCTAGGCTTCTGCTTAATTTACTGGCGCCTAATTCGGCGACGCCCTTGCGTCGATTCAACTAATTAGAACCGCGATCACGACAGTGCCGGTTGTCATACATCGATATAGAGAGGTGTAGTATAAAAAGGCTCGATGCCAACGAAATCTAGGCTTCACAGACTATAAGAAGACTCTCTGCTTAAATAAAATAATGCCGCTTGGTCTACTCCATATAGAAGCGGGTTGCCATGATTCATGGCATGTTATCACAGTTGCAGGGAAGTGTGAGAGGTACTTATGTGAGCTGCATGAAGAAGTGGATGATAATCAAATAGTGCGGGAAAATGGCGTAAGGCAACGGAGGAAGCATGTACCTTTTATATGTAGCAGTGGCGGTTACATTGAAAGAGGAATAACATGGAAATAGAGCAACGGCGTACTAAGGTTTCAATTCGTTAAAGACATCCAAGCCCTACGATTATTTTATATCGGCCTTGATAAGATCAGCTGCCTTCTCCGCAATGGCGTATATGGTAGCTGTCAAGTGGCCACTGATTTGAAAAGGAATGATCGATGCGTCCACGACGCGAAGGTTGGCCGTCCCATAAACTTTTAAAGCATTGTCGACTACTCCACCGAGCTTCCTCGGCATCATCGCCGCCGTTCCGAGGGAATGAGAATTGGAAGAAACTGACACGTCAGTCGAATTTGCAGGTTTAAGGAACATAAATACGTACAAGAAGTTTTGACCCATTTAGTGTATTGCGTTTCCGTAGCATTTGCTGGTAAAGTTGTATACCCGGGAGATATTTCAGAGGCGAGGCTGCTCATAGGTGCTGTCATCCAGAATTCTCGAACCCATTTCGTAATTGCCGCTTGTACTTTTAGGTCATAGTCTACGAGAAAGTAGTTGGGATTGATGATTGGATATGTCAGAGGGTTCGAAGAGCTTATGTGCACGCTTCCTCTGGAAAATGGCATAAGTAGCCAGAATGCAGTTGCTAAGAAGCCGCTGGGAGGCAACCCTATGCCCTTTCCAGTTGAGAGAAAAACTTCGGCATTTGCAACACTTTTCAATAGCCCTGACTGGACTTTGAAGAGATACTCGAGGGAAGATGCATTGACTGCATGGTTGTTTGCTGCTGCTACTTGTTCGGCCCAGGTTGGTATGTCATCGTCGCTGGGTTGGTTCATGCGAAAGTCTGTTGCGGTAGCATAGGCCAGATAACCAGTTGTGCCGTTAAAGGTTGTGCTCGAGTTGTAAATAATTGCGTTGTTTGGTTGGTCTATTAGGTTCTCTCCAACACCTGGTAGAACAATTTTGCTGGAGATGCCGAGCTTGTCAAGAATACTAATTGCATCAGCCACATACCGTGAAGAGATCAGCGAATTAAACAGACCTTGGGTTTCCTACACCGGACAACTCGAGAACTGCTGGAGATCTCAGAGAGCCGGCAGAGAGGATGACTTCGCGTCTGGCGTTGATAGTTGACACAGAACCATTCAAAGAAATGATTTCAACACCATCTGCTATTGCATCAACATCGTTGGAAGTCCAGACCACCTTCATCGCGGTGGTATTGAGGTGAATGTGAAGGTTCGCTCGATTTTGGAAGGGGTAATAGAATGCCCTCGCAGCATCCTCTCGAACATTGGCATCTGGATCTAGTGTCTGCTGCTCCACGGTGAACCCGCGGACATCTCCCCCATTTGCATCAATAGTGGATGGAATACCAAGCGACTGCCACGCAGTTCCCACTGATCCGTGAAGCGATCCATTTTGCAACTCCGGGTGATATCCAACTTTCAGAGGGCCACTTTCTCCATGATCTATAGCGTTGTAGGACGCACCAGCTGCAACTTGAGCAGGACTTGGGACGATGAAATTTTCACTCTTCTTGTAATAAGGAAATAGTTCATCCCAAGACCAACCTTCATTGCCAATAGTGCCCCATGAATCAATTTGGGCTTTCTCTCCCCGGATCCAAGTCATACCTGGGGGTAATGTAAGATACTGGTCGAAGTTCCCGATGACTGCTTACCATTAATTGTACTTGTTCCACCAAGAGCTTTGCCGGCAGGACATGAGACTGTCTGCCCCGCTGCATAAGTTTGGTTGGTCGACTCATACTGCCAGTCAATCGAAGTACCTAAAGCTGCTGTAAATTTATCTGTGCCCGTAACATTGGGGTTATTGAGCACTTTGTCGCCAGCTTCGATTACAGCAACAGTGATATGCGGCAGCTCGGTGAGACGATTTGCGATTGTGAGCCCAGCCGTACCCCCTCCAATGATGATAAAATCATATTTATCATTAGGTGTTGCATTTGAGAGGGATATTAAGGTCGCTGTAAAACTATAAGCAAGGAGCGTAGAGGTAGTATGGTCCAACATGTTTGCAGCAAGGACAATAGAGACATAGGCGGAGGAAACCTAGAGAATTAAACTATGGACAGAAAGGCAACACCGGACAGAAAAGAGAGATGCAAGGAAATAAGACCGTGATCAGACTATGATAAACGAAAGTAACGAAAACAGGCGCATTTACGCGTGAGAGCGGCCAGATTTCCCCAGTTCAGAGGCACCCCCCAGAGGCTCCCTCGTAGTCCGGGCCGATAAGGATCCTGGGGTGGAGGGAGGTTCAGTTTCGGTCACTTTGCTTACTACCCCGCAGTCTGCAGCAGGCATGCACAGGACCTGTCTAGCTACTAAAATCGTGCTACTAATGCGAATGATGTGTGACTGATGAGTTTTCTGTAGCACAAAGTGAGTCGTACAAGGATTCTGCGTTGGTACTAGTGATAGAAATGTTGCAAACAATCTTGGTAAGATCAATGCATAGATCGACTGTTGTCATGTATAAACAAGCCTGTGGAGGCGGAAATATCTTCGAGTATCAATGTCCCAGCGCATAATTTTACAGATCTCTGTCCCGATCAAATATCTCCTGAAATAAAGATACGAAGAATAACTCGTCTTGTCCAGGCCTTATTACAGCTTCAATTGATCTTCAACGGCGGCCTGTGAAGGGGTACTCACCATATCCATCTTGATATGGGTGCTCTCCTTCCATGAACCACACGTGGTCGCGAAGCCTAGCAGTCTGAAAGCCATCTGGGTGTCATGTCTCCATTTCCTGCCTATGCTTTGATTTGGGCTTGCCATCCCTAATCCGCATCTTCTCGAAGAAAACGTAGCTGCCATAGAACACAGCGCTAGTGTTTCCTGCACTTGCACCCTTCTTGCTAAGGATATCGTCCAGAACTTTTGATTGTATTTTCCTTCCGTCGGTGTATGTTTTTGCTATTTCGCGCAGGAAACCGGCCTGGGTGACATGGGGCTCGCGAAGGTATGCCGAACTCTTTCGAATCTCGTCGCAGGAATCGTAAACGGGAACTGAGACGTCCGCGTCGCCGTCAAGTTGGATGCCCGAGACATCGTTCTTCTTTGCTTCTTCCTCCTTTTTGACCTTCTTTTTGACCTTCTTCTTTGGCACCTTGATTCCTTCGGTCTAGCGTTTTTTGAAGAGGCGGTACGCCGCGGGATATGTAGCAGTATTCATGCCGTCGTCAGGGCCACTCTTGTCCATGAAGTGTTAAAAGACTTTGCACTGACCCCAAGAGTCTTGTGAAGCTCGCCAATCTTCATTTCGCCAGCACCAAGGAAGGCACGTATTTCGCGTCGGACTTGGTCGCAATTCTGGGAGAAGATGTCGTTTCCATCGCCTTCATCGCTGTCGAGTTCAATTGCTTTGCATTTTGCGGGAAGCTAGGTACGAGGAGTCAGTTCAGTAAATGAGCAGGCAACCCGGTGGTGCTCGCAGCAGGTGCAGGCGCTGGCATTGGTGCAGGTGTCGTAGGTTTATGGAGTCCAGAAACAGCACGTGGGACCGCGTTGAGGATTATGTTCCTATTGGCAGGACCCAATGGCTGCCTTTATTGCTGTCTAGCCAAGACATACTCGTAAGACATGATATAAAGATCTGGTTGCTGGTTGGATTGAATGGGGCGAGAAAGATGAAGAAGCATGAATTCGTGAGAGTTCAAGCTCGCCCTCGCCTCACGGTCGCGTTAACGCTTTTGAAACAAAACACCAACTATTACTAGCGCCTTGACCCGTGATATTCTTCCACCATTAATGTTGGAAATAAATGTTAAAGTGCAAGGTATAACAGGTATAAAAAGCTACTACCCGTGATTTTTGTGAGATTAAAGGTATTCTAATAAGTTGGTCTTTCACCTGTCATGAAACAAGAGTTCCTTTACGCAAGTTGAGGGGCTCACGGGTGACTAAAAGCAGAAATGACTACTAATACAATGCGATCTACAAAACGAGGAGAAATAAAACAACCATTCTAAAAAAGCTATGATTGATCCGCTCACTATCTTTGGGCTCTATTATTTCGAGGAAAGTATTGTATACGTCGATAGTAACCTTGAAGGAAGGTTTAGCGAGCCCCTGAGTTCTGATATAGACCCTGTGGACTGCGAACACACTGGTCAGCTTATGGATCAATTAAACAAACAAACAGGCCCACCTGAACCCTGAGTACTCAGCCTCCTATCAGGTGTTTTCGTGCTCTCGCGAGCACCCCATCTTCGGCCTGAGATACCGAAATTAACGCCCCGCACGCACGTACAGGCATTCTCGTATCATTATCTACCACACCTCCAACTTGATGCCTTCCAAGAAGATACAACAAACTCTTTATCAATGGCACCCCTCAGCTGGCTGACCGCAGCTGGCAGGGTTCGCAGATTCCTGGAAGTCAGCGCCATTACCATCTCGAACGTCTATAAATGCTTCAACGGCCTCGAACAGTTCATGTTCGCACCTCCGGCATTCCTGCGAGAACCGTGGTACAACTGCTTGGACGACTATGAGGATGTTGAACCTGAAATGGTACAGGTCCCTGCATGGCAAGCCTACTCTTATGATGTTGCCGCCATCGCACAACCCCAGGAGGAAGCCGAGGAAGCCGAAGATAGACTCGAGCTTGAACTTGGGGACCTCCATACTCAAAACACTTTAGAGGACGAAGAACAACCAATTGATTCGCAATTCGCTCCCATCGGGTCCCAATGTCACCGTTACATCTCTGAGCACAAAGGCGGACCCCTCCTTCGATTACCCACAGACGAGCCAGCCTACTTCTACCTCGTAACTACCTACCTCAGTTATATAATTTTGATCGTTGTTGGAAAAACGCGAGACTTTTTTGGAAAAAGGTTCTACCCTGAGCAATACCGAGACTTTAAAGAACGAAACGGATACGCTGCATTAAACAGCGATTTTGACAACTTTTTCTTCCGCAGGTTGAAAGCTAGGATAGACGATTGTTTCATGAGACCGTACGGATCTTCCCATCCTGGCAATGTCTCGCGCTAACCAACCTCAGAATCACAGGTGTTCCGGGCCGTTATATCACACTCATGGACCGTGTTTCTCACGACTACAACGCTACTTTTGAGTACACTGGTACCCATACTACAACATTGAATTTAAGTTCTTACAATTACCTCGGATTCGCCCAATCTTCCGGCCCTTGCGCAGATGATGTCCATGCATCCATATCTGCCTATGGCATTTCTTCTACATCTCCTCGACTTGAAGCTGGCACCTCGGATCTTACTATAGAAGTAGAGCGCGAGATAGCAAGATTTGTCGGTAAGGAGGATGCGATGGTCTTTTCGATGGGTTTCAGTACCAACGCTACCTCTTTCCCCGCTTTGGTGGGCCCCGGTTGTTTGATCATTTCAGATGAGTTGAATCATGCAAGTATCAGAGTCGGTGCGAAATTGAGTGGCGCCTTCGTCACAAGCTATAAACACAATGATATGGAGAGCCTGGAGGCTCGCTTGAGGGAAGCAATATGTCAAGGACAACCAAAAAACCACAAGATATGGAAGAAGATTTTGGTTGTATGTGAAGGCTTGTTCTCTATGGAAGGGACTATTGCGGATTTGCCGGGCTTGTGTCGCTTGAGGAGGAAATACAAGTTCTACCTGTTTGTTGATGAGGCCCATTCAATTGGAGCGCTTGGGTAGGAAAATCTTTATCCTTTTTGATTTCGGTAGTTGACTAACTTCTACCCCTAGTCCGCGTGGTAGAGGTATTTGTGACTACTTCAACATCGACCCTGCTGAGGTTGATATTCTCATGGGAACTCTCACCAAATCATTTGGTGCTAACGGTGGCTACGTGTCCGCCGATAAAGCAACTATTCAGAAACTCCGGGCTACCAACGCTGCGATGCATTATGGCGAATCTTCAGCTCCTCCTGTTCTCATGCAAATCCTTTCTTCCCTTCGTCAAATCACATCTACGACTGCAGGTCTCGAACGCTTACAACGTATCACCTTTAATTCTCGATATCTGCGTCTCGGATTGAAGCGGTTGGGATTTATTGTTTACGGGCACGATGATTCTCCGGTGGTTCCAATGATGGTATATCACCCCGCAAAAGTAGCAGCGTTCTCTAGGGAAATGTTGCAGAGAGGGATTAGTGTCGTAATTGCGGGTTATCCAGCAACAACGATCTTGACTGCAAGAGTCAGGTTTTGCGTTAGTGCAGCGCACAACAAGGAGGATATGAATCGGGTACTAAAGGCTTGCGATGAGATTGGAGACATATTAGACTTGAAGTACAGCACGGGGATCATGGGTGGCATTGAAACGCTGCCTGAAGGTATGACATTAGCCGACTGGCAGGAAGACGAGAGTACTCGAAGGGTTGTAGCACCGAGGTGGAAATTGGAGGATGTCCTTGCCTGCGGTGTACAAGATGCAAAGCTTCAATTAAGGTAAAGGATAGAGCAAGAGGCGCCGACCACATATTATTGGATGATGCCTACACATATACTGTAATACTCTTACGACTACTTAATATAACGAACTTAAGCAACGGGAATACTCCCCTCTACTTTCCTCTTGCCTTGCCCCGCAGCATAAAGTGTGCAGCAACATATATATTTCCGGTAAACAGTCAAACAGCCTGCATGATATACTAAAATGGCTACCTAGACAGAAAAGATGAGAGTAGCACGTGATATCAACGCTTTCCCTCTTTCGTCCTACCTTACCTCGCGTGATGCTTCTGCCTGCTGGTCTCCGCCGCGTATCTCGACCTCGTCTATAAAATAGATCCTGTATCACTTCATACCGTACTCTCTTTTTATTAGAGTCAACATCAAAGTCTGATGGACGATCCACTTCAACTGCTGCCGTATGCAGTCCCTATCGTGGTCGCCATTCTTACCATTCCCTCTATATGGCGATTCGCCAGAAATATCCGTCGCGGAAAGGATTCCAGCCTAGGTGAAATATATGAGGATAAAGATGGAGTGGCTTCAAAAGAGACCGTCAGCAACTTCTCGGCTAGAAAACAAATCATCGTGATCTCTCTTGCCGTTGGGCTTGGATTGGCTGTGTCATTTGCCTTCGCAGTCTTCGCCACTGCGTCCCCATCGTCAACCTTCGACAACGTGACACAGCCATGGCTCCTATTTGGTGCATGGGTATTTATTTTCTTAAATCCTCTGTTACGGATCGTGATCTAATCGAAATGATAGGTTTTCATGCTCATACAGGTTGTGCTTGTTTCCAGAGAGATCCGGCCTATATCCCGATACGAGCTTGGAGTATACAGCTCAATCTCGCTATTTCTTCTGACTATCCTTGCTGCTTCTGTCTTGTCGACAGAAATTCCCCATGGTTATGGGCGTATTCCTTTCATCTGCGCGCTTACAATTCAGCTTTTGTCGTCGATTGTGGCGGGCATCACATTTTTGTTCATCAAAAGACGACCAGATGTTTTCGCTCCAAATGGCAAGGTTGTCGAACGTCAATTTCAAAGTTCAATTTGGGCCAGATACTCGTATAATTGGAGTTCTGATATTCTGGATCTTGCTGCCACAAAATTGATTGATTTGTCGGATTTGCCAGCGATGGATGCCCATGTTAGGGCGCGGGAGGCAAAGCAGCATTTTCGCTCAATATCCCCAGACTCAACAGTTTCGCTGTGGCGTCAGATATTCTGGGTCTTCCGATGGAAACTTGTCTTCCAATGGATATTGGTTATTTTTTCGTCCATCATGGATTCTGCCCCACAATTTGCTACTCTCAAACTTTTGCAATACCTTGAGAGACGTCAAAAATCAGGTGTCGTGGATCCAAAGGCCTGGTTATGTGTCGGATTTCTCCTAGTTGCGACAATGGCGGGAAATATTGTTGACTATCGTGTCAGCTGGTTGATGTGGTCCGACCTTGGAGTTCCCATCCGTTCAACACTAACTGCCCTCATTTTCGAGAAAATGATGAAAGTGAAAGACTGCAAGGAGCCCCCCAAGATGCCAGAAGGAGAAAAAGGCAGTAGTGATGATGCAACAAAACCTAGTAACGGCGCGAAAGCTGTCGCCTCCGAACAACCCACAAACGAGGCTACCAAAAAGGAAGCAGAGAAGAAGAAAAAGACAGAGCAAACTCAACAGGATGTTATCAATATGTTTGCGGTTGATACCAACCAGGTCGGCGTATTTGGAGCCATCAATCAGTTTTATGTTATGTTTACATCGAAATTCGTCGTCTCCATTGTTTTCTTGTGGCTCCTCGTTGGATGGGAGAGTATGGGAGCTGGCATGCTTGCCATTATTCTTTTCTTTCCTGTCAACAAATGGCTTGCGGGACGATACGGCTCGTATCAGAAATTACTGATGAAAGCACGGGACAAGAAAACGAAAATATTATCTGAAGCGCTTCGGGGAATTAGACAGATCAAGTTTTCGGGAATGGAGCCGCAGTGGTTTGACAAGATCAATGGCGTTCGTGAGGAGGAGCTCGTGATACTTTGGCAGACAAAGTTGAATAACCTATACATGAGCTTTGGTGGAGACATCGCCCCTATATTCTTGACAATATTTGCTCTGGCTACATATTCTTATATTCACGGAGACTTGTTGCCCTCGATTGCTTTCACTGCTCTTAGTGTCTTCGGACAATTGGAGGGTATTCTCGGCATGGTGCCTTTTCTTTTCATGATGGGTATTAATGCCAAGGTCTCGTGCGACCGGATTGACGCATACTTGAAGTCCGCCGAGAAACCTGAGAACTGTCAGCCAGGAGACCTAATTTCTTTCCAGAACGTATCGGTCAGTTTCCCGTCAAAGGCCAACATTAAGAACGAGGACGAAGAAACATCGATAGAGCAGGAGAACAGATTCGTACTCCGGGACATCAATTTGGAGTTCCCTGCAAACGGTTTGAGCGTTATTTCAGGCCCTACGGGCTCGGGAAAATCGTTGCTTCTTGCCGCTATTCTCGGAGAAGTCGATCTTTTGGCTGGCAGAATTACAGTCCCTCGTCCACCACCGATTGATGAGAGGTTCGACAGTAAAGCCACTGCTGAGAACTGGTTGCTCCCTTCAGCAATGGCATTTGTTTCCCAGACACCATGGATTGAAAATGCCAGCATCAAAGATAATATCCTGTTCGGGCTTCCATACGAAGAGACACGGTACGATAAAGTGATTTCAGCTTGCGCTCTGGTGCAAGACCTTGAAATGCTTGATGATGGTGACTTGACGGAAGTTGGAGCACAAGGCATTAGTCTCAGTGGAGGCCAGAAATGGCGTTTGACTCTCGCTCGAGCTTTCTACTCACGAGCTGGAATACTCATTCTAGACGATGTCTTTTCTGCCCTTGACACTCATGTCGGCAAACATATTTACGAAAATGCGCTAATGGGAGAGCTGTCTGAAGGGAGAACTAGAATTCTCGTCACGCACCATGTTGCGCTATGTCTCCCAAGAGCGGAATATGTGGTACACCTGACTGCTGAAGGCAGCTTTGATTATGCTGGACTCGTGAAGGACGCCCGAGAGACTGGTACATTTGAGACTATACTTAAGGTAAGTGTCTTCAATTATTCCAATTATGGTCTCCCTAACGTTGCGTAGGATGAAGCCGTAGAGGAAGCAGAGGACGATCTTGCCAAAGACCAGGAGGACTCCGCCGAGAGCAATCACGAGACAAACGGCACCGCAACCCAAAAGCCAGTTCATACGCCCAAAAAACTTGTTGAGGATGAGAAACGTGAAACTGGACAGGTCAAACGCAGCGTCTACTTTGCATATCTTGGGGCAACCGGAGGGATACCGTTCTGGGTATTCATATTCATCTTTTACGTCATCGCCCAGGCCTTGACATTAACCCGATCATATTGGATTAAAATTTGGACTTCAAGTTACGAGCATAACGATCAAGTGACGCAATGGGCAAACTCATATGGCTCACCAGCAACCATGCAAAGAGCATCTGTTCCGTCAGTTGGGTTCCTTGCAGGCGTCCCGGGTAACTTTGACGCCTTTTCAGCTTTCAACTTCATCCCAAGGAGTGCCATGTCTGAGACACCCCGATACCTTGCAAGATCTGCGAGTCCTCAAACACCATTATTGGTTCAAGGTGGTACAACATCAGGTTTCTCAACAACCGCTCTTCCAATCAAAGTAGAACATCGAACGTTGGGCTTTTATCTTGCAGGTTATGTCATCATATCATTGGTTTCTACCGTGGTCGATATTGGGCGGTATTATTTTGTCTACCGAGGATCTCTGAGAGCTTCACGAGATGTTTTTCAAAAGATGGCGTTTCGGATACTGCGAACCCCCTTGAGATGGTTAGATACTGTGCCAACAGGACGGATTCTGAATCGGTTCACGGCAGACTTCCAGGCTATGGATACTCAACTTTCCAGCAACTTTGCACAGCTTAGTGCGTCAGTCCTCTCAATTATCGGCATCATGGTCGCCGCTGTCATTGTATCGCCATATATCATCATCCTCGCTCTTCTGCTTCTTGTAATATGCGGCCAGATTGCGCTTCGATATATTCGTGGAGCTCGCTCTATTAAGCGTCTTGAATCGATCCAGAAATCTCCCATGATCTCCCACTTCAGCGCATCTCTCGAAGGACTCAGTACGATCCGAGCCTTTAATAACACCAGAGCTTTCGAATCAAAAATGTATGAACTCATTGACTCATTTACAACCGCATCGTGGCATAATTGGTTGTTCAGTGCTTGGGTTGGCTTCCGTATGGCCATGGTTGGATCACTCTTTTCCACCTGCGTCGCTGCCTTTATTGTTTCAACAAACGGGGTTGATGCGTCTCTAGCAGGATTCGCTCTCGCTTTTGCTTTGTCGTTCCGTCGGACGGTGAATCAAAGTCTCCGTCTTATTGCTTCCACCGAACTGGATATGAACGCTGCTGAGCGTATTTTCGAATACTCGAATATCGAAATCGAAGATCAAGGAGGTGCCGATGTTCGTGCTTCTTGGCCGGAAGAAGGTGATCTAGTTGTCAAGGACCTAAAGGTTGGCTATGCAGATGGTCTGCCATCGATTTTGAAGGGTTTAAGTTTCCACGCAGAAATGAATCAACGAGTTGGCATTGTTGGACGAACAGGAGCAGGTAAGTCGGGCAGGCAGTCAATCCCCAAATCCGGCTAACAACCCAAGGAAAATCCACATTATCATTAGCACTCTTCCGCTTTCTCGCTGCCCGCGAAGGAAGCATCTCTATCGACGGCATCGATATTTCCACCATCAAGCTCCACGACCTACGTACCCGCCTAGCAGTTATCCCCCAAGACCCTGTTCTTTTCTCAGGCACAATCCGCTCGAACCTTGACCCCTTTGATGAATTCAGCGATTTTGACCTCAAGGAAGCATTGAAGAAAGTCCATCTCATCCCCTCTGCCAACAATACACCCGTGCCAGAGCTTTCAGTCCCGGAGACAACGGTAGAGGGAAGCAGTAGTTCCTCCACCACAGCGGCAGAGCCTGTGCTGGAGAATCGCAACATCTTCCTGAACCTCTCGTCACCCATATCGTCAGGTGGAGAAAACCTCTCCCAAGGACAAAAGCAACTCCTGTGTCTAGCTCGTGCCATTCTCTCACATCCGAAAATCCTACTTCTCGACGAAGCCACAAGTGCTGTTGATAAAGACACCGACACTCTCATTCAACGCAGCATCCGAGAAGAGTTTTCCAATACAACATTGCTTGTCATCGCGCATAGACTGAGCACAGTAATGGATTTTGACAAGATCCTCGTAATGAACGACGGGGTGGCTGCTGAATTTGGAAGTGCAAGAGAGTTGCTTCAGGTGGAAGAGGGGATTTTCAAGACAATGGTTGCGGAGAGTGGGGAGAGGGAAGATTTGGAGAAGATGGTATAAAAGTTGTTTTATTGTCTAAAAGGAGTATTTCCTGAGTATGCTTTTTGTATTCCATAAAAATATTGGAAGGATAGACGATTGAGAGCAAATGTTTGAGTACATAGAAGCTTCGAACTGTAAAATGTGTATATTCTTCTTTTCTACCCTGCAGGTCAACCTAAGTTTACCTCATGCATTTGGGAGCCAGAGATTATCAAATCGATCAAGATGCTCAGGTTGCGGTCGCGGGGTTTTTTCATAGTGAAAGGCAATCCCAACAGATGGCGTCTGCTCAATCAAATCGGAAAGCCATTGCGGCATAGCCCCTTTGCTGATCTCAGAGTCCTCACTACAACATCCACGCAGTTGGACTTCTTTCAAATTTGGAAGCTTGTCTCTTTCATCCACAAGGCCGTTGAAAAGTTTCTGGCAGTCAACCTTCCAAGGGGCATAGTGTGCAACTGAAGGCACGAGTAGTTTGAGAGTGCAAACTGTAGGCGGGAGTATATCAACAAGGCGTACAGTAATAACACCATCGTTATCGTTGAAGGGATACCTATCAATGTCATAGTCGATGCTCGGATCAGCGAGGTCGCCCTGCCCACACTCAGCGTCGCCTAAGAGCAACGTAACATCCAACTCCAAGTCTCTCAAGCGCTCCATGCCTTTGAAAGTGCTTATAGCCGAATCAATGCCCATAGCCGACTCAGTACAGGCTTCAAAGTTGGCGAGTGATAGTACTTCCAAGGTCTTTGCCGCAGGGGACTTTCTCAACGCAGCCATAAACGCCCCGCGGTCCCATCTCTCCGCGACCCCGTATGTAAGGCCCCCGTGGGTATATCTAAAGACTTTTAGATTTCGTAATGGTTCCATGAATCTTGCGATATGCGTGGCGCTTATACCAGTGTTTGTGAACTCGATTTCCTCGAGGGGGGATGGCCGGAAGTCTCCCCAAGGCCATATGAAATCGTGTTCATCATGGCCAGCCTCCAACTGGTCCACGACTACTTTCCGCATCGATGGTAAAGCGAGGAATGGAGCAAGGATTTGCAAAGGGGTCCGGGGTTGTTCATCGCTGCTCCACGGCTCGATGACAGCTAATCGGGACAGTGGCGCGTTTGAGTGTCTTTGGATACGGGGGTCACAGAACATGTTCACCACACGATCGATGTTGAAGCTATGGTTGATGGAGCTATGTTTTACAATGAGTAAATATTTATTATATGAACATCCGCAAAAAGGAACCTACGTATCATCAGGATCATAGCTTTCCAGGTATCCCCATTCGAGCGACAATCTCAAATGCGTGACATGCGTGAGCAATGTCAAGAGAAAGACCCATGAGAAATGAACGTCGTTGTGACCCAGAATCGCTTCATGCCATGCATCAATATCCTGCTCTGCTTCCCGCATGATATAAGAATCGTTGAGCATTTCTCTCAGCGCGCCATCTTTCCTCAACTCTTCTCTCTCAGCCTTCCCCCAACGAGCCCAGACAGTGGGTTCCAGGTCCATATAACGGATATACTGGGGGATCGCAGGATTCTTTCGAATTGCACACAACAACTCGATCGGATGCATATGATCCTCTTCGATTTCATTTTGGGATATTCGCCATCTCTCATATGTTCGTTTGAGCTTCATGTGTTCCTGTAGAAGGCCACTCGATTTTGTGATTTCGTAGAGAGCTTTGCATGTGAGGACGAAGTTGTCTAAATCTTCAGGCTGCGTAAGAGACGCGATATCCCAAACCAGCTTAACTGGGAGATCCAAAAACTTCACAGTCCAGTTGATAGGGGCTATGTGTATAGCTGGTTTGGGCGGTGATGGTGGGACTGCAGTCAACTGCATCTTAGAAAGTGAAAAATTCGCCCTGCGTGGCTGTGATCTTCCAGTCATTGTTACATGGATTTGGAAATATCTATTATCTGTGAGCTGGTTGCACTTGGTCTGAGTATGTATAGGCGTGGAGGTTTGAGGTAGCTTGCGGCTGAAAGCCTATAATAGGTAACCTCAGATTCACTACCTATATTGGGTAGTGGGGGTGGGTTAAGCCTCAGTCTATCAGCACTGAAACCCCGCTATCGTCGGGGCGGGGGGGCACGGATGAACCCTGAAGCATTTGAATAGTTGCACCTTGCATTTTGTCAGGTCTTTGATTTCTCCAGTTCTTGCATTTCTACACTTAATTTACTTCTATATGCTACACCCAGACTCTAATTTCTTTCTATTCTTTATGGTCTACCATAAGAGGTAGTTTGTAAAGGTTCTGTACAATTAGTCAAACGTTCTATAACCGTCGCCAACACCTATCACCGGGCTGCTTCTCGATTCAGGCGGGGATACTTTGATAGCACTATTGCCATCCTGAGGGTGAGACATAATGTCATCTAAATCTAAGCGCAACAGATTACAATAACGATCCAGGTCCAAGTCGTTTGGTCCTTCTCCCCAAGGCTATTGTATGCGATAATTAGCAAGAATACCCTCATGAACTGTCTCACCGTCCTGAAGAACCAACTCACATTCTCAATTTCCAATCCGACTTCAGCAAGTGCAAATAGGGCATATGCCGTAACAATAGTCACAGCAACACTCCACCACCCGAATTCGCCCCACAGCTGACTCGGCAAGGCGAACACGAAGATCCAGACAATGCGGGAGATGGCAATGTTATACCCCAGCGGCACAGGTGTTCGGAGGAGACGCTCGCAGGCAGAGATGATGCTTGTGAACCCATCTACGTGAGTGAGAAGGTGGGTGAGAACTTGCGTGTCCAGGATGTTGGGCGAGATACGACGGTAGCGTTCAACGGCAGAAGAAAGGTGCAGTGTCAGGGTCACTGGATGATTAGTGGCGGTATAATTATACTATAGTCCAAGTGTCAGTGTAGTTCGACAGAGCCAGCGTGGGGAGTTTACGACATTCGGAAGATGAGCAAGGAGCGGCTCTAGGTCAGAGCATTCGCTCCATTCTCTTTCCCCGCGAAGATGGTGTTTTAAGGCTACCGCGAGTGCGTGTACGCATTCTATCACCTCTACCTTGTCGGGAATGTCTTTCACATTGTCCGTTGGGTTTGCGGCAGGCAGCGGGACATGCAGCCATATTGTTCGCGCAAAGTTTCGTGAATCCGCAGATAATTTATCCCATTGTATCCGCCCTTCCCACCACCGGCTGTAGGACGATTGCATGCGAAAAGTGATGGCGAGACCGACTATAAATCTTGCGTTGCGTTAGGTTGGTTGGTCCAGGCAAAAGGTGTTGGAGGGGAAGCAATCTACCCGAATATAGGGAACAGGACCGGGGAATGCATCGAGTGCTCGCTTTCGAGATATTCCGAAACGCCGCATATCAGGGCGGCTACAGCTCCAGAGAGAAGGATCTATGGTGGTAGAAGGAGTCAGCGATTTGGGTTGCTCTCGACTACACACAGTAAGTGTGGCAATACAATCAATCAGTCGTACCTGTGGGACAATTTTGCCAACTGCACCTCCCTCCCATCGCAGCGAGTATGGAATCCACATGGTAGTTTTCCTCTTCTCTCTCTGGCCTGCGTGCCATTCTTTCAGTGTACGATATTGGTAATGGTGTTGACTCCTCATGTTTGCTTTTGCGGGTTTTTGGTATGGATATGGATATGGATAAGAATGTATCCAGAACCCGCCGTCTTGGGTCGTTGCTATAAGTACAGTAAAGTACTCTACCGTATGCGGAACAACGCGGAGAACCCAGCCGGCAGGTTGGCCGTGTTGAGGTGCATATCCCGTACCTGCGTAACTGCATCGAGCGAGGGATTTACAATTGTGGGTTGTGGCGTGATTTCAAGAAACTTGCACGTTTGAAAGCCTTGTAGGCCGAGGCCGGACGTCGTAGTCATATGCATAGTTCCTTCTGAAGTACATGTAGTGTTGCAGAATGCAGATATACTGTACTCTGTATGTAGATCTTTCTATCAAGCCCCAAGCTGATTCTCTACATGTTATTGTTGGCTCCTTTCTTGAAAACACATTAATGTCGCGATTCTCATCGCTTTAAGTTCTGTGGTATGTGAGGGACCCGGGAGACTATACCGGTGCTAAATTGGAGAATTGGATGTCAAAGTCGAATGGCATTTGACAGCAGTCACGTTAATGATAATTTAAGTCCCCATAGAATTCTGGTAATTATAAATATCCAAGGTGCGAACTTCACGCCCTTTCCTTAGCTTCAGTGTGGTTACCAGTAAAGAGCTCAGAGTTGGTATTTAATAAGGTCCAGATGATCTTCTATAATAGCCGTTCTTCTTCTAGCGAAGACGAACCGACTATTATCTCAAGTTCAGGGCAGATCTTGCCATCCTTTTTTCATGGCGACTTGGAATTTCCTGGCCTGATCCGTGGTCAGTCAAGTGGGATAGACGAAATGCTTATAGAATGTACTTACCCATACAGTGAACTCGTCTTCTTTCCCCTCCCAATTCTTGGCCAACAGTTCAGAAGCTGCAAAGCCGGTAAAGAAACATTCATCCATTCTCTTATCGATTCCAACTCCATCTAGCTCGTAGAATGCACTAGCCAATTCGTCTGTTATATCGGGGATTTTCTTGAACACGTCCATAACCTCATCCACGCAGTTGATGATGCCAGTGTCTTGGTCTGGTTTTGTCTCGATTTCGGGATGTGGCAGGTGAGGGAGGGTCTTGAACCGGCGTTTTATCACTGCTTGGTACATGAGTATGACAAGCCTCAGTCTCTTCTGCGCGGAGTCCAATCTGGGGCGGATCTTGTCTGGGTCTTCGGAAGAGATATGTCGTTGGGATGCGAATATGCTATCCACGGCATCCTGAGCTGAAGTATCTACCCCATCTGTCGTCTCCTGCTCTCCAGCAGTCTCGTCTTCGTCATCAGATCCATCGGATTCCTCCTCACCCCATTCTTGTAACTCTTCGAGCGCATCTTTCAGTAGATCCCGGTATTCGTCCGCCTTCTTTATCATCAACCCAGCAATGCCCAGCTTCTTCAACTCTGCCACGCCATCACAGGCTTCCCATAGCACACCCGTAGAAGCCAAACTGCCTTTTCCCCCAGTCTTCCCAGTCCCATTCTTCAGGTCTTCGCTCAGCGTCTTCCCGTCGAGTGGTATAGCCTTCACCAGCGTTCCCAGTTCCATGAATACCTTCTTCGCCCTCCATTGCAGCTCGGCGCTCATGGCCTTGGTATATTTGGCAGCATTGCAAAGTTCGACGGCTGAGGCAAGGCCGGGTAATGGCCCAGAGACGAGTTCTCGTAGGACGGTGCTGATGGCGGACGCAGTGAAGGGTTTGTTGATTATGAGGAGGGAAAGTTTGGTAGAATGGGCTCGTATCAGGCTGGCTGTATCGTGGGCGAGGTCGAGGGCGTTGATATTGCTGTTTCCGTCGCTATCTTTAGGGGTGGAGGAGGATTGCAGTTGTGTGATAAGAGCAGATGTGGTTTCGACTGTTGATTTTAGAGATGCAAGATTTTGCTCGGACTTAATCTTGGAGCTGGCCATATTGGGATTCGTCTGTAGAGAATAGACATATAATACCGTATATCGTGTATAGAGTCATAAAATTGTGGTGTTGTGGAAAAATAAAATAAATAAAAACTGGTGGGCGGAATTGTGCCGCTTGGTCTCCCCTCCCCCACGCGTCTCGTCCTTGGTCAATACAATAAGTAGACTGTATCAACAACCTCATATCAGCACACAGCAACAATAACATCATGAATAGCTGACAACTCTCCACACGGACAAGAAAGTATATCCACATCTATCATGGCCCCTGCTTCAACTCACCGGCGAACAAAGTCCTCTGGCCCCGCCCCCCCAAACCGCACCCTCATTATCGACAATGGCGCATACACCCTCAAAGCAGGTTTCTCTTCCCCCAACACGGAAAGCCCCACGCCGTCCATAATACCCAACTGTCTGGCGCGAGATCGCGAGAAGAAGGTATATATAGGGTCACAATTATCGAAATGCAGAGATTTTGGAGAGATCGTCTTCCGCCGCCCCGTCGACAAAGGATATGTAGTCAACTGGGAAGCGCAGAAGGAGATATGGGAGCACGAGTTCTTCGAAGACAAGGCGCCACTGCATTGCGATCCTAGGGACACGGGCCTGATCTTGACGGAAGCACCGAATGCACTACCGCAGCTGCAGACCAATTGCGACCAGATGGTGTTTGAGGAATTTGGATTTGCAAGCTATTATCGGTGTACTGGTATGTTTATGTCCATCTTTTATGTTGAATCTTGTATGGAAATGGGAATATGAGAATGAATAGGGGTAGGATTAAGAAACTTGAATTTCAATGCTCATCAGGTAATATAGCTCCAAGTCTAAACGCATACAACGACATTCAAGCAATATTCCCCGTCCCACCTCGTGCAGAGCCCCAACCCCAGCCTCAGCTCCCCGCCGAAATCCTCCTCCTAATCGACTCAGGCTACTCCCATACGACCATCACACCACTGCTTCTAGGAAAACCCCTTCAAGCAGCCGTTCGCAGACTTGATGTTGGAGGGAAGCTTATGACCAACTATCTCACACGTCTCCTATCACTCCGCCAATACGATATGCGCAGCGACACCTACCTCGTGAACGAGATCAAGGAAGCTACATGCTATGTATCCAAAGATTTCACGGGTGACATGGCACGGACGTGGAAAGGGCCAAAGGGGGACAGGAGGCCAGATTATGGTACAAGTGGGGGAATCGCGAAAGATTACATTCTACCCGACTATCACAACCGCTCCCAAGGATACGTGCGGGACCATGATCCGACCGCTGCTGGGAAGCTGAAAGCATTAACAGCTGGAAAATCTGCCGATGCAGCGGAGGATATCGTAACCCTACGAAACGAACGATTCTCGGTCCCAGAGCTACTCTTTAACCCGCCTGATATTGGCATTAGGCAATCCGGCATTGCCCAAATGGTGATAGAAAGCCTATCCCAGGTCCCGTTTGGCCTTTGGCCTGGATTTCTGGCGAATATAATTGTGGTTGGTGGAAATGCCAATATCGAGGGGTTTGTTTCTAGACTTGAGCTGGAGATCAGGGCGTTAGCGCCTGCGGAATGTATTGTCAGAGTTGGGAAGCCGGCTGATCCGATTGTGAGCACGTGGCAGGGTGGTGCGGTTCTCGCAAAGGATGTCGATGTGTTGAGTAAGTTGTCTGTCACAAAGTTGGAATACGAAGAATATGGCGCGGGGTGGGTAGCGAGAAAGTTCGGGGGAAGATAGGGCAGAATGATATGAAGCTTGATACAGGACGCTCTATCAGATTATTCCTAACTATTATTCCGTCTGAAGCCTAGCGTCCGCTCTTTCAAATCTGCGATGACTGGTAGGGCGTAAAGCTGCAAGTGCAGCAAGCTTCGCTCCAAAAGCTTGTCCACAGCGCTACACTTTCGCGCAGGAGCGTTAGATTTTGGCCGTTCTCAGCCCTGCGGACTGCAAACGTCGACGCATCTCGTTGGGCATATTCCTGGGGGTAGTTGAATTGAGGTCATAGCTATCAAGGACCGATTTTGCACATTGACAGTGGTCTAGAATGCAATGGGATATCCTATCGCCATGGCGAGTTCCGTTGATGGCGTACAAGATATACCAAAGTATTTCTCCATCACACAGCGTGGCTCATTAATTTGGCGATTCCCACCCCAATTATGCGACACATGTTCTCTATGCGTATAATTACATAGGGTTAGAAGTGCTTAGCCAAGCCGCTGTTGCTTTCTAATACATCTCTCTTGTTCGTCGACCGCTGCTTGCGCACCCTGACACAGGTCAGCACGTAGAACTATGATTATAGTTTCTCATGAAATTATATTCGTACAATCGCACTACAAGTGTCAGTGCAGATCTTGGTCGCCAGTAATTGAGATGCGACGTACTGTTGTCTTGGTCGATCCCTCGTAATGTATTATGCAATATCCTCCGTTGCAGATATTACAGGTGAGCTGAGTATCCTCCATGCATGTCGAACACTGAAGCCATTAGCACACTGCTCCAAGATTAACCAGATGTGCTCACATTCATGCCACATTCGAAGCAGCTACGTTTTACTCCCGGCTAAGAAAAAGTCAACATTGTTCGTTCTCTTCTTCAGATGATAGAAATCAATTAGCACCGTAGTTCCTCTGCAAAGTTGTTCTTAACCCCACATGCCATTACTGCCAGCACCAGACATCATTTCCGCTACGAGACAGCTTTCAACACAAAGACCCATATGTACCTTGACTTTATTATCCGGCTGTGCTCCCAGTGTGCTAGCGATGAATTCCGAAGATTGAACTGGGGTTGATAAGTGAGGTATCAGAGTTGGAACTTCATAGCAGTCTTCACACCACCACTTGTGACAGCTTTCACAAAAACGGTTACGTAGACAATCAAGACATCGCACGAGAAGCTTTTTGCTCAGAGTATCTGCGCGTGTAGGTGCCTTTGCTGACTTGGCCGTAGAAGTAAGAAGGGGTGGAGGGGCCAACAGAGGGAACTGCTCCATAGGCGATGTCCCGAAGTACGAGAACCCTTCAGGAGAAGTACCGCATACGCAACAGCCCTCGATAGCATGTGTTGCAATGCGAGGTGATAAGCGTGCGTCTTGGTGCTGGTACCAATGACCAGATGGTAAATCTTTCCCGATGGCCACGGACTCGGAGTGGCGAGGACCTCTACAGAGAACGGCATCGAAGCTAATGATTCCCTGACAAGCCTGCAGGGTTTCCGCCCATTCCAACGATGGTTGCTTCAAGATGACTTTGCCGCTCTTTTGGTACCACTTATCACCGCTTCGCTCTATCTCATCTGCAAGTGTGTCTCCAGACTTCTCATTCCATCTAGCTCCTATCTGCGCCCCCTGCGAATGAATGACCCCTCCATAGGATGGCACGGTATCAATTGGAGCTATACCTTGAGGGTAGCTATTGACATGTTTACGGAAGCGGGATACAGGTAGAGCGTCTTTTGGTCCAAAGAAGTACAAGGCTTCGAGTTTCAGTGTACCAGAAGGCCTCGAGGGTCGAATGGCGTACAGTAGGGCCTGTTGCAGCTTTCTCTCGTTGAGGTTTTGCACCTCACGAATCGATAGTATGCGAACATTGAACGAGTCTCGGCAAATAATTTCAGTGATTAAGTCTGCAGTTACAGATAAACCGTCGAGGAGCAACGTCTGGACATCCTGAAGGATTTGATGTCGTCGAAGGTTACTAAAAACCCCAAGCAAAGGTCCACTGTAGAAGCTGCAATTGCATTAACAGAAGTGGCGGCATGGAATAGAAAATAGAGACGGACTCGTCTTCGGTAACATTCTCATCTAATTGGGCATTTCGCCACACCTCCCCTCCGTGATCAATGGCAGCTATTTGGAATTGTGCGGATTTGATCTGGCCAAGGTCAAGATGTCTGAAAACACCACGGGTTTCTTGTATAAGAGATTTGAAGGGTCTGGAGGTTGCACTCAACGATAGTAAAGACGAAACAGGAAGATACGGAGCAGTTTGGTAGAGAATAAGGGTATTGGAGAGAAGAGTTAGGAGCGTAACAGGAAGATGGCTATGAGTAGGCTTTGTAGGAAGATCCGGTTCCATGTTGGAATGAAGGGGATATGTTTAGTTCTATATGCGAGGATATATGCATATGTAGAATATAAGAGGGTGGCTATGAAGATCAAGGTCAGGATAGCCAGACCAGACTTAGAGTAGCCTCGGCTCGTACTTGGGGTATCACCTTAGCCTAGCCTAAGTAGTCCTAGTATGCGGGACCGGATCAGTATTATGCCTAATCTTTATCTGACAATCATACTCAATCGCTATCTTCACGTGATGTCGTGGAATCGCATCTTCTCGAATAGATTACCAACAACTTCCACTATCCACAACTACACCTCACCTCCTCACACTCGCCCTCGCCCCCTTGTTATTCATCCTCAATTGATACCTTTGAAATGCTCATCTGGAGTTGTGAATATTCTCAAAAGTTGCGCTATACCTGCCCCTCCCCATCATGACAAACCCCGAGATCACTCTGGCATGGTCCGCCGTGTTCAGAGTGGCGCCCAAGTCCACCAAGACATTACCAGGCGACAAGATCCTCCTACCACAATCCGCCCTTGAGCAGTTATTAGCAGCGTCAACCGTGACAGCCACATCCTCGAGCCGACCACCGAATGCCACCACCTTTGATCCCTTCAATCCATACTCCCTCGCCGCAGCAAGAGCTGAGCAGTCCCAATGGCGAGACACCCAACAACAGCTTCCCCATCCTCTGACTTTCCGACTGGTCAATACGAAAAATGGAAACGTGGTACACGCGGGTATACGAGAGTTCTCGGCGGAAGAAGGGGAAATAGGATTAAGTCCATTTCTGTTAGAGGCTCTTGGAGTCACAGCGCCGAAAGCGAAGACCAAGCCGGAATATATACATTCGAATAGTCCCGAAGCTCCTAATGCGCCTATTGATCTCACAGACGAAGAAGATGACGTTCCACAAATCACAGTGCATGCGAAGCAGCTGCCAAAGGGAACTTACGTGAGGTTACGTCCATTGGAGGCTGGATATAATCCGGAAGACTGGAAGTCTTTGCTGGAACGACATCTGCGAGAAAACTTTACAACCCTGACGAATGGGGAAATGTTGACTGTCAGGGGCTCTAAGTCAGAAGAGTTCCGGTTTTTAATCGACAAGTTTTCGCCAGAGGGCGATGGGATATGTGTCGTTGATACAGATTTGGAGGTTGATATTGAGGCGTTGAATGAAGAGCAGGCACGAGAAACACTGAAGCAAATACTGGCCAAGGCGCAGAAGGCACCAGGAAGTGCTGAGGGAAGCTCAGTTGGAGGTGATCTGAATATTTGGAAACCATCAACAGGTCAAGTTCTTAACGGGGATTATGTGGATTTCAAACTTCCTTCGTGGGATCGATCACAGGGAATTGAAATTGAGTTGACGACGGAGGAAGGAAATGATGTGGAGCTTTTCGTGAGTCCATACTCACCGCATCAACGAGCAAGGCCACGTGAGGACGAACATGTATTTGGAGATTTCAGTAATCAAATTTCGAAGAGAGTTGTCATTCAACCGTCCAATGTGGAATTAGAGAATGCGGAAGCATTGTTCGTCTCTGTTTATGCACACCTAGCATCCGATTCCCCGACTTCACCTCATGTATTCTCGCTGCGGGTGAAATCCTTACTAAAGGAAGCCTTGGCGGGAGGATCAACCAACCCAATTACAGTTGAAGAAGATACGGAGATGCATAGCCCAGATGAGGAGCAATGCAAGAATTGCCACCAATGGATTCCTAAACGAACCATGATGCTCCATGAGAACTTCTGTCTTCGAAATAACATACTCTGCCCCC
Source organism: Lachnellula hyalina (assembly GCF_007821495.1). Lineage (NCBI taxonomy): Eukaryota > Fungi > Ascomycota > Leotiomycetes > Helotiales > Lachnaceae > Lachnellula > Lachnellula hyalina. The sequence continues at coordinate 61,535 of NW_022157141.1, read as the reverse complement.
ACTGTCAAAACGTGTTTCAAAAACGGTCTGAAGAGTGGGAAAATCATTGGCATTGTGACCAGGACTCCGAGTATGGGAATTCGCCTTCTAGCAAAGCAAAGCACGACGAAATTTTCCATATTGCTCGACCTTGTCCGAACTGTCTGTATAAAGCTACGAATCTCAGAGATCTAGCTTCTCACCGAACTTCGATATGCCCCGGTAAGATCATCCTTTGTCAATTCTGTCACTTGGAGGTCCCGCAGGAAGGCGACCCCTTTGATCCGTCTCCCGAAGCGCTCATCTCAGGACTCACAGCACACGAGCTTGCAGATGGCGCGAGGACTACTGACTGCCATCTTTGCTCGAAAATTATACGACTTCGAGATATGGCGACCCACCTGCGCCACCACGCAATGGAGAAGTCATCACGGTCAAAGCCGACAATATGCCGGAATGTGAACTGCGGGCGCACTCTTCATGGTGTTGGCAAGAATGGTGAAATTGGCGCAGGAAGCCGGATGGGCCAGGGACCTGGAAACGATCTCGGCCTCTGTAGCATTTGCTTCGGACCGTTGTATGTCAGTATGCACGATCCAGAAGGTAGAGCTCTCAAAAGACGGGTTGAGCGCCGGTATCTTGGGCAGATGATCAAGGGATGTGGGAACATTTGGTGCAAAAACGAGTATTGCAAGACTGTCAAGGCCAAGTCTGGGAAAGCAGGTGTTGCACTCTCTACTCAAGAAGCGTTGCCCTTGGTGAAGCCGCTGATGGACACTTACTCTGATCGCAACGCACCCATGTACTTCTGCGTGGACGAGGGAAGTCAGAAGAGGAGAAAGCTGGCTGAGATGTTGGCTGCTGAAAACGCCTTTGATCTTGAATGGTGTCTTGCGGCTGTCGAGGCCGAGACGGGTAATTTAGACCGTGCAAGACAATGGTTGGAGAATTGGGCACCGAAGAGGTTATGATAGACGACTTTACGAGAGGTATTACAAGATAGACGGTGGTGTTCTGGATATAGGATTGGAATCATATAGCTCGGAGTTGCTATTATTTACAACGAAGCAAGAACAAAGCTTGTTTTATGCTCTATGTTTATTGCTTCGTGCCGTTCACGATTAGTTTTTGTTTATACTTTGGGGTCGGCTCAGCCAGCCCGGCCATCCAGTCCGGGGGCAGTAGATTGTTGCTATTTGCCGTTGTGTTACTTAGGAGACGTACCCTTCCACTGCTTGGACGGTTTGTCTTCCGTTATAAGAACCCCTGAAAGTTTTCTTAGGTTCTAGCGCATAGGAGAACAGTCAGAACCTGAATCAATGCTCAAAAGCGCTTCTAACACTTTCATCTCTTGCGGGTCTTTTGCCTTTAGCTTTCGCCAATGTTCCGTTCTTTTTCATTTGTGCCAGAAACTGCTGTTCCTGAGCGAGCTGTATAGCGATCACTGCCTGGACTTAATGTTTCATTAACTGGAGTTAATCGGGTTCCATCTGCTTCCAGAGGGCAGGCGCGTGATATCGTAAGACCACAGGTGTCATAGTAGCATCGAGGAAAAGAAGGAAGTCGATGATAGAGCAGAGCCAACATTGTCCTTTGCGATAATAGAAATTAGCCTTCAACCATAGTCAGCCCTTGAAAAGCTTAACATTCACCAAGTATCAGCATCCTCACTACCCCCGAAGAGATGTTAGCCAACTATGCTGCGTTCTGAACAATTAGTTTCTGTCATGACCTACCGCCTGACAATCGCTAGTTAGCAAGCCAATAGCTTCTGAAGCGCTCTTGTTATCAACATTCAAAGATACTTTCAAGTGCGTTGCCATCAACCTCTTCTCCAGGAGTATTTTAGGGATTCTCGCTCAAGGTGCCTTGGACCTAGGGATGGACGTTACTTGCATGTGAAATTGGGCGAGGAGTGAGCTTTAGCGTCGTATCAGTATAGCCTGAATATCGGCCTGCCGGCACCACTTCTTACAATCCATCCCCATTTCCAACTAATGCGCTTCGACCGCGACGAGATCTGGGGTCTGGTGCAGCTGACCGAGAGAGGATCTGACAAGGCTGGCAGGAGGTGGAACGAATTCTGGGTCGCGATCCCCCACAGCCGTTGCAGAGCAAAATTTGACATAAACGTCGACCCCGTGATGCTGATGACCAGGACCTCCAACCAGATGAAGAGCCACCTGCAAAGCAGGATGTACAGTACGAATCGATATCCCTTAAAGCCGAGAGCGTGGTCTCATAAGCTTGTTTGGACCATTCAATCGTTCCGGGGCTCAACCTAAACCAGGGTAGGTAGTGCCGATCTGGTCTTCCTGTCCCAAATTCACAGACACGGTGTAGAGCTAGTACACAATTGCTTTGAAACCAGAAAACTCTTAAAGCTTTCTTGGGAGCCGTTTGCCATCCACGAACTTGCCGTCCTCTTACAATTTCTTCTTGGTACTTTACCAGCCCTACAATTGCATAATGCAGTCCTTCAAAGAACATAGCATGAACGGCACCAGCTTCCACATTATGGAAGAGCCAGCGCTGACTAGACGAAGATTGAGGCTCGTATGCGTTGGTGCTGGCTACTCCGGCTTGACTTTAGCCCACAAGGTACAGCATGAAAAGAAGCTTGAAGATGTGATCGATTTGCAAATATACGAGAAGAATGAGGAGGTGGGAGGTACTTGGTACGAAAACACCTACCCAGGAGCTGCCTGTGATATCCCCGCCCGTAAGCTTCACTCCATTATGACTTAACAAGGTTTTTTTGCTGACATCAATTGGAGATGCTTACACCTTCCCGTTTGAGGGGAACCCTGACTGGTCGCACTTCTACGCTACAGGACCAGAGATTCAGGCATACATCAAAGCTACTTCTGTCAAGTACAACCTCGAAAAACACGTGCAATGTAACTCTAAAGTGCTAGAGACTGTCTGGGATGGCCAAGTGGGCAAATGGAAGGTTAAGGTCGATATTAACGGTTCCATCTACGAAGATGAGGCAGACATCTTGATCAATGGATCGGGATTTTTGAAGTTAGTCTGCGATAATCATTGCAACTCATGAATACATGCTGATTCTTCTAGCAAGTGGAAGTGGCCAGAAATTGCTGGGTTGCATGACTTCAAGGGAAAGCTAGTACACAGTGCTAGATGGTAAGACAACTCAATTCTAAGACCGATGCTATGCCATCTCCAATACATGCCGTAGATAATGGAAACCTCATGGCCGTGTCTCACAACTTGTTTGACATTGCTTGAGTTTCTAAGGTTTGTAAGGTGAAAAGCGGCAGAGTGCTATAAAATCAACAATCTCAAACTGACACAAACTAGGGATAAATCCTATGATTGGGAAGGCAAAAAGGTTGCTGTTATTGGCAATGGCTCTTCTGGAATTCAGATTGTTCCGACCATGAAACCGAAAGTTGAGAAACTGACAACATACATCCGAAACCCGACCTGGATATCCATCAACTTCTGCGCCGACAAGGCAATCGATGGGAAGAACTTTGCATACACCGAAGAGGAACGAAATCTGTTTCGAGAGGATCCCAAAGTATTGCACAAACTGCGTAAAGAGCTCGAGGCATCGTATGTCGCGCCCCTAGACTTTTTATTCCTTCTGACAGAGTATAGTGTGAACGGTTTCTTCTTTGGGATGGTGACTGGACATCCATTCCAACAGGGTCTGGAAGAAGCTTGCAAAGCCCGGATGACTGCCACCCTCAAAGACTACCCCGAGATGGCGGCCCGACTTATTCCTGGCTTCCATCCTGGCTGCCGTCGTTTAACTCCCGGAGACGGCTATTTGGAGACCTTCACCCAACCAAATGCGAGCATTTGCTGGTCTCCCATTGAGTGCATCACAGAGAAAGGCATCAAGACGGCTGACGGCGAGGAGGAGTTTGACATGATAGTCTGCGCCACCGGCTTCGACACCACGTTCATCCCGCCATGGAAGCTGGTTGGCCTAAATGGTGCTACTCTAGAGGAGAGATGGAAAGTTGACCCTGATGCTTTCTTCGCGGTACAAGTCGACACTATGCCCAACTACTACATCTTCAATGGACCCAATTGCCCTATCAGTCACGGAAGTGTCTTGACGCAAATCAGCTGGACTTGCGACTATATACTGCGCTGGGCGACCAAAATTGCCACGCAAGACATCAAGTTAGTCCATCTTTTAAAAAAATTAAGAAATCTAGAATTAGCACTAACGCACTCCAGATCGATCACACCAAAAGCTCAGAGCGTTGCCGACTTCAATGAATACTCGCAAAAGTTTCTCAAGCGGACGGTGTGGGCCGACAATTGCCCCTCCTGGTATAAGAACGGGAAATCAACCGGCACCGTGACGGGCACGTACGCCGGCTCCATCCTCCACTTCAAAGATGCCTTGGAGTCCCTCGACGCCGAGCATTTCGATATTGTACACAAGAGCAAGAATGCATTCCAATGGCTTGGAAACGGACAAAGCACGAAGGATGAGAACGGCTTTGGCCAATTGGCGTGGTATATGGATGAGATGAGGATCTAAAGTGAGAAATATAATTGACCAGAACCACATGGACGGAGGTGGAGAGACGAAATTCAGAGCTAGGAAATTAATAGTCTTATTTTCAATAAGATCTTGTCCCCGATGCTGCTGCTGCTGCTGCTGATAATACTTGAGGCCTTTGCCAGCATTGCGTTCCATGGAAGAGATTCGGGTTCAGTTCAGATTTCCACCCAAGTAATTGGAAAAGCTATTAAGTATCTCCGAATTAGAAGATCTAGTGAGGTAGGAAAGTCCCGAGGATTTAGGATAGCCTAGATGGAAATCCGTCAAAGCAGGCTATATCAGAATCCTCTGATACAGCAAAGGGAAGTCGATGTCTGGATCGAAGTGCTTAATATTAGAGTCACCATTCGAATATTCTAGATTTGGGCATCCTCTATGGCAAATGCGGTAATGTGAGGCCTAAGGAGGAGGTTATATGAAACAAGGATCTGCTACTATGAGAATGTTGCGTTGTGACATTTGTCCTTGTAACATTGACCACGCCAGTCACGGGATAGGTGTGCAGCTTCAGCATTTCAGGCGGCAGCACCTGATACTCACGAGGCTCTACCAGTCAGAAAATAAATGTATATGGCTAGCCTTTGATATACATTTTTTGCATTCCTTTTTGGCAAACACTCCGACTTTTCTCAGTCACCACCTTCCAATCTCAAGATTCTCGCGTTATGGCCCAGCCGGGTTTTGCGATGTACGAGCCTTTCCAACATGTTTCTTGCCCATGCGAAGGGTCAGGACGCTGCTATTCTCCTTTAGCCCCAGGGGAAATACGCCTCGTTATCCTGGAACCTGGAGAGTTGTCCGATGAAATATCCTGCCGCATGCCGGTATTCCCTCGCCAGCGCACTCCGGAATTCGAAGCAATATCGTACACATGGGGTGACGAGACACAAAGGGAGGTTGTCAGATACCTGGACAGCCCTGGAACGCTCTGAATTGCGAGCAGTTGCGCGTCGGTTCTGCGCAGACTTCGATACGCCGATCGACAAAGGTATATATTGATTGACGCATTGTGCATCAATCAGCAAGATTTGCAAGAGCGCAGTCTACAGGTCAGGGCCATGCCAGACATATACTCGTCGGCGGCTCAGGTCGTCATATATCTAGGCGAGTGCGCCGACGACAGCGACCTAGCTATGAATTTCCTATCATTTGGGCAATATCGCAACATGAATGACATGACCAGAAGCGCAATGGGGCGTCTTTTGCGCCGCCCCTGGTTTGAAAGAACGTGGGTTATCCAAGAAGTTGCCATGGCAAAGTCAGCCAAAGTTCTTTGTGGCACCAAGTCCACGCCGTGGTCCAGTCTCGTAGTCGGCGCGAAAATGCTCTCACTGCAGCCTCCCGTACTCTCTCCAATCTGCCGGCTTCGGAAGCATTCATGGATGTATATTGTCACAACCGATCAGTTCGTAAAAGCGCTCTGCGATGCAGCAGCGTGTCAATGCCGTGATCCTCGGGACAAGGTCTTTGCCTTTATCGCCATGTACCCATCGATGATGAATGCAGGTGAAATAGCTCAATATCGACAATCGGGATTTCCTATGAGCAAGTCAAGCAAATTACCGCCAGAGCATATTCCTGCGACCAAACAGATTTCCGTGCGAGGTATGTTGAGAACCCACTTAGACGTCTGGGAGACCCCTCGAATGTCAACCAATTATGAGCACTCCGTCGAAACCGTTTTTGTAGAGTTTGCAACGCTTTTGTTAAACAATCAAGGTCTCAACTTCCTATCCGCCATGCAAGGTCATTCAGAGCCAAAGATATTGCCAACTTGGGTTCCAGACTGGCGGGTCCCTTGCAAGCGAACAATTTTGGCACATATCCCCTTGGTCCAGTTCAATTCTGGAGGGTCTGCTCAGTCATTCCATACCTGCTCACCAGATTCCAAGTCTCCAGCAAAGCATCTCATGGCCCACGCTGTGAAAATTAGCAAGATTCAGTTCTTGGGAGATACTTGTGACATGGGAGATCCAAACTGGGAACACGTCGTATTCCGTGGCTGGAGAACCCTTGGAGAGCGCGCATGGAGAGAGGACAATCATAGTAGATCATCTACCGGCTTCCAAACAGCTTTCTCCCAGACGATTCTCACGGACTCCCACGACGACTTTTACCAATCAAGGAAAGCCTTGTTCCGAAAACTTTCCCATCATGTGGCAGGGGCCTTAGCGGAAGCCGGAAACTTCCTTCAGGAAATCGAAATTTCGGTGCTTGACCGCTTGCGAATAAGCTGTCACGGGAGGAGGTTCTTCATCGACGAAAATGGAAGCATGGGCTTAGCAGCAAGTCATAGTTTGGAAGGAGATTTGGTGTATGTGTTACTAGGAGCGAAAGTGCCTTATACTTTTCGGCCAGGTCAGTCTCAACCTTTTATCGGATTGAATCTAATCGGGGAATTTTTTGCTCATGGATATATGAGAAGGGAGGCGGTATCCTCAAACAAAGGTCTCAGTGTTGAGGAGATCCGTATAGTCTGAGGCCTCGGTTGTTTTCCATTTAACAGTTTTGGAATCAGTTTATTGTCGTTTAGAAACATATCTTTCTTTAGACCACTTTTCGCCATCTGAGTGTTACGATCTTTGTGACCTGAGTGACTATTAATGATGTGCAATACAGAACTGGGTACTTAAAACTGAATTGACTGCTATTCTACAGTGGTAGACTCAAGAAAGGCTGGTGATTGCCCCGGGTCGCCTCGAGTATAGTTTTCCGGAATGCTTGTAACTCATTAGGAGTTGCAAGCCATGCTGTCTGCTCTTATTTATTCTGCCAAGTCGGGGGCCTCGTGATGTTGTTAGCAATTTTTCAAGGGGCTAGATGCATGGGAGAACGGATTAAGGCGATGGTGAGGTCGACGATATGCCGCGTCCCAAACGGCAAAAATACTGAGTGGTAGGACGCTTGTCTCGGTCTTCATCTCTATATCAACTAACCTCCTACGATTGTTATCACGAGTGAGTGGAACGGTGACTTGTCTGCAAAAGATACGGAGATCGTTGTCTCAACTAAACTCATACGATTATTATTACGATTGAATAGAATAGTTCTTCAAAACATGGCTGACGTTCAAGAATAGTACTCGGAAGGATTAACAGACTACTAATTTTCGTTTCCTGTCCCGTTCACTTTGCTAATACTTACAACTGTTCTTGTTCAAAACTTCTTCAGAGTCTGGGTGGTTCAAGATCCAGCGATCGGTTGATTTAAGTTGACTCTACTCGACTCTGGATCATCCGAACCATGATTATGAAGCATACCATCGAAGAGATGCGAAGTATTATTCCCCTATGTCTTTGGCGTAAAAACACAAAATGCCTTCACTTATGAAACACACTTGCGCAACTAATTCCTTTTCAATGTTCCTCTTACCTGATATTTGCATCATTTTCAGCAAGCGAAAACACAGCCTTAGCCCATGTGGAGACTATAATTGGCTATTGAAGCTGCGTAATAATGCTTATACTACCTGGGATAGTATAAGAGGAGCGTTATAATAACTCCAACAAGATTTGGAGGATGAAGCTGACAAGCGTATGCCCGTGTTATATCTTAGTGGTTTGATTGGTTATACTAGCAGCGCACTAATAGACGCCACCCGTTTAAGCCAGGTCAGAGCTCCACGTGTTTGTTTATATGGTATTTATTTAAGGCTTAAACTCAAGCGAGCAAAATTCTCTGCCCAAAGTACGTAAGTCAATTTGCGCTGAGAACTTCTACTTATTTTCATCTGCCAACAACATACTAGAGTTATGGAGAAGAGGTTACAGTAGGATCAGGAGTGAGTTCTTGTTTGAGAGTTATTTCACTAAAGCATTACGGATGGTAAGCAATCAATACTGGCATAAAGGAATCCTTCACATCGAGGGATTCTATATAAAGTATCACGTTCTTATAACTTTCATTTGTCCATCTGAACCCTTCAATCACTTTACTTTTCATCAAGTCTTTCTTTACCATGCTCCTCCATATTCTTGCTCTTTCCCCCCTATTTGGGGCACCCCTGGCAATGCCAGCATCAGCATCAACTTCGCAAATCACAGCTTCACCCTCGTCAACAGCTTCGCGGAGTTCGACAGCATCTGTATCAGCGAAGCAGTCCAGCTCCACCACCCAAAGTGAGTCGATTCTGTCAACCGAAACGCAAGGTGGGGTTGTGTACGGGTGCACTTCTCTCGGAACTGTCTCTACGGGTTTTGAAGTTACTGTCAATGGAGCTGTAACCAGCTATGTAGCAGGACAGCTTGCGTGCGACGGGGGCCCTACTCTTTCTACCATCACTTCACTACTGATACCGAGCCCCACGCCCTCTTCAAACACTTGGCCTTCCGCACCAGCCACAGGCTGTGCTATCATAACGCCCAAGGCAACTCCATCTTCTATTACGAACAATAATGACCCATACTGTACGTGCGCAAATGGCGAAATGGAGGGTGTGGAATACGCAGTATCAAGCGGGAATTACGCCCAAAGTACATCTTACTGCGAAAGCACTCCCAAACCTACAGGGTATTTTTCAGTGCCTATTCCCGGCGATACAAGCTGGACGGAAGAACCTTCGAGCGACTGTGCCTCGGCCTCTTTAGCAACTAATACATCTTGCTGGGGCGAGCTCCATCTTGCTGACTATGTCACCTGGTGGTGGGAAACTTTCAATTCGACCTGCGGGAGCACCATATTTGCAAACTGCTTTTATGGCGAGGCCACCAAGTATGGAGCTTCAACTTGTGATGCTATAACTAGCGTTTCTGGCTGCAAACAGCCCAGCTGGGATGACTTTAACGGGACGTGGAATGGCATACGAAACTTCTATGTCGCGGTACGTTACGTTTAGGATTTTCTACTTCATGGCTGGCATATACTAATAATTGTAGCAAAATATCTGGAACCTGAATGGATTTTTTGTGGAATATTGGAATGCTCTTGATGATGCCGCCCAGGGAGCGTCGGGAAAGTTGACGGACATCATTAGTATAATCGATCCCCCCAAACTTGACCAGAACAAAGGTTTGGATATCTTCTTGTCTGTACTTTCCTTGGGAATCACTTTGATTCCAGGAGGAGGATTCCTTGCGGGGAGCGCACTAAATGATGTTGGGAAGTCCTTAGTTAGCGCTGCAAGTGTAAGATATTTTGTTATCTCTCAGTCGGTATACTCTAACGTATAATAGAATTCAGCAAACCTTGCTCGGTGGGTGTTTCCATCAGGATCTCTTGATTCCCAGATCGAGGATTGGGATGAGATTTCCAGCAGCATGACAACCGTTTACGAGACCTTGCAATCTAGCATCGATACAGCGCTTTCCCTGATTCAAAGCAACATTACCGATTTTATTGCGATGGGAAATACTGGCATCTATTCAGGCGCCATCGAAACACTACCCGATCTCACACAGCAAATCCTGCACCCATTGCTTACCTACGAGGCTTCACTGGCTTTTCAAATGCAGGGCATTATCATCACAAGGACAGTGGATACAGACGTACATGCACTGATGACCAACGGTACAACCTTGAACTGGAAACTCGACTGCACTACTGGCTATGACGAAAATGGGATTTGCGGTACATTTTGGTACGACAGCAGCACGTCCATTACTTACGCCCTCGAGGACGAAAACTCCCCTACCACGAACTTCAACAGCATGATGACACAGCTTGTCACGGCTGGAGTCCTGCCGGATCTGCTGTTTGCAGGATCGGACCAGTGCGCCAGGGCCAGCGGATCAACTCAAGGTGGTGCACCAGCTCTCACCGACATTTCTGGCACAGTCACTCCGTCGTGCATAGCGAATCTGAAGGTGTGTACATGGAGTCTGACGCCGCAAACTGTAGCACAATGGCAAAGCTTAGGCTTTACGCCATCTATATTCACGGATTGCACGCCTGGCTGGAAAAATGGCGGAGTGCTAGGGAGAATTGGTGAGGACGGCTGTGTGGGCTCTGACGGGGGAGTAGATGTTCCAACAGGATATGTTGGATGGGGTATCCTTGATAACAATGCTTATAAAAACTCTGCCGATATATTCTGCTTGGCCGCTAAGACTACTTAGTTCAATCGAGGCAAAGATGTATACTTTATTACTTACTTGTATTATATCTCTCACCTAGTAATTCAAGCGCTTAGAGGATCTTTCTCTTTATAACCATATTCTTTACGGCTCTGCGTAAGCTCCGAGGCGGTAACTAGCTATACTAGCTAATCCATCTATATCTAAGAGTAAAAGAAAGCCGTAGAAGAAGGTGCAACCGCACTTCAGAAAAAAAGAATAAAGGAAGTATACTTTAGCCACATGCAGGAAATCTCGCACCATGACTCCGACGTTCGATATATCTACAGCGTAGCCCTAGGGTATCTCTAGAATGACTTCGGGAGCATAGTAAGGACACCGCTAGATGTTATAATAGTGCTTAACCTATCCATTTTGAGCGAGGGAGAAGTCACATAGGATCAGGCGGCTAAATTTTGTTGGGATAATTACTAGAGTTTGCGCTTTCAAAAAGAATACACCTAGTAACACTTTTAAAGAGGCTAAATGCAGCGATTTATTTTGTGTCCAGTTGTTCCATAATAGATGAATCGACTAAACCCAGCAAGATATTCTCTTCTTTCACAAACTACCCTTAAATAGTGCGCGGTTTAGGCACTGCTAAACTATGCAATATAATAGTGTGACTACTAGTTTGCCCCACTGTCGAAGCTCGCCTCTGCCTACCGCTTTCGTATATTGCTAATCGTATCAATCGGCTCTAATCGTATTTGTTACAGTTGCATTTACAGATCCCGAGTTCAATATTCTTTAATTGTGTTATCTTCTTTCATAATCTGCCGATTAGACTCGTGTTGCAGAGGGCCCGACACTCAGATGGACCCATTTTAGGATATGGTTTACCAAGTATGTGGAAGCGACATTTTTTGGGTTAGGGGCATTCAAAAATAACATATATTTGTGCATGACAATGGTAGCGGCGCTTTACTATAGATATCTGAGCAAGAAGGTATTAAGAGCTATACAACTTATATCTCATTTGAGCAATTTGCCCCTTTGGTACGCAACAACACGATACTTGAACATAACTCTATTGAACCCTTTCCAAAACATCAATCATGGATATTGAAAAATCCTTGCCCGATGCCTTCACGGAATCGACTAAGCACATGCCCGCTGACTTCAGTGCCGGACAAAGTCTCGAGGCCAATGATGAGCCAGAAATTTCCCAACAGCAATATGGGATATGGAGTCTCCTCGGCATGGGATATTCTGTCAGCAACACAGCTATGAGCCTAACAGCATCTCTCATCACAGGGATTGGGAGTGGAGGAGTAGTTGTTTTTACCTGGGGTCAAATCATGATCTTTGCGTTCTCCATTTGCGTAGCCTGCTCCCTTGCGGAATTGGCATCAGCATTCCCACATCCTGGGGGGCAATACTACTGGGCTTCCCAACTTGCACCAAAATCGATTAGACGAGGAATTTCATACCTGGTTGGCTTACTCAGCTGGGCTGGAGTCGTTGTCACTTGTGCTTCGGGGACTTTGGCAATCCCGCAAATGGTTATAGGAATGATTATCCTAAAAAATCCCGATTTTTCATTTTATGGCAACTCTTTATCGGTTACCAGATTACGATTTTGGTCATAGCATGCACAAATATAGTGGAATCCTGGCTACTGAAGTTCAGTCTATTCAATATGTGGTGGTCGGTCGTTAGTATCGTGATCATTCTTATATCGGGTTTGGCCGCTTCGCCCACGGAACAATCAGGTTCCTTCGTCTTCACTGAGTTCATCAACACCTCTGGGTGGGAGAAAGGCATCGCATTCCTCACCGGCATGTTAGGCTCAAATTGGTGATTTACGAAGTCGGAGAGTTGAGTGCAGAACTATAGGAATTCTCAAATAAATCGAGAAGTGGAAATATTTGGATAGCAAAGAGAATATCGTTGGAGACATAAGAAGCGGACGAGAAGGTATATCATAGATCACGATGTAGAAGTTTGCAGCACCTTCCTTCGCATCAAGGGAGGCGAGAGACTTTTTTTGCGCCGGTAGGAGTGTAGTACATAATGGTAGGCATGTAGTCATTACCCTAAGATCAAGACTAAAACCTTATAGATAAAACCAATGCTTCTTCAACAATCAACTACGACTTCTGTATAATCGTGAATTATGCTAACAAACAACTTTCATTCAATTTAAATGATTCCAATCATCAGTCGAGACCTTAGTCCGTTGTGGGAGGACCACGGCAGGCATAAGGTCACCTTTATCACGTGTTTGGAGATTAAGCACCGTCTCTGCGGTTTGTTAGCAATTGTAACAATAAGAAACTAGTTTAAAAAGATGAGAAGTACCCGATTCTATAGTAATTGCACCATCTCTGCATAGAATCAGCGAAGCGTCCTGACCAATATTTAGACACTAAACTACCTTATCATAGGGCTGTGAAGAATCACAGAACCTCAAATCAGTTGCAAGCCTGATTACTCCCTCTTTATCATGATTGACTGTTGAAGCATGAATCTAGAAATGTTTAGCAAACTCCGAAAGGTAATGGTGAATAAGCACCTACGGCAAACGGATCGTGGAGCACCACATCTCCAGCTTCGAACGAGCTAACAAGCCAGCGTCGCTTATGTTCTTTCGCAAACTCTACTGGATATTCGGACAGAAAACCAGTTGCCATCATATTGTTATTGAAAGCGTACTTCGCTTCTTCGTCGCTAAAGCCTGATTCCGCAGCTCTTCTAAAGAATTCGGCCTCGATCTCTTGACCAAGGGACTTGCCTGTGAAATTTAAAGGCATTTAGTTTCCAATAAGCCAAGTAGAAACTCGGATACACTCACTCTTCTCAAGATATATTAGCCCGCCACCATTCAACTTAATGTCTCCCATCGGACACCAAGCCGTCAAATTCGAAACCTCCCCATGTCTCAGGAAGATCTGATCGTAGTGTACTGAGGTAGCATGCGTCCCAGGAATACTATTCCTCAACAGTGACCTGCGGAAATGAAGTGTGTGCTCACCCCATCCCGAGAGCTTGGAAACAAAATCCAACAACACAGGATGCTTGCAAAAGTCCTCGGCATACCATTCTTCCGTATGAGCCTGCAGAGCCCGGTCTACAAATATAGCTCCTTTTTCTCCTCCAGGTTTCTCATTTTTGGCCGTGCTTCCCGCACCGATTCCGGGAAAACAGGAAATATCTTTGCTACTATCGAAGATTCCTTCCACGGGCTTGGTTCCTGGTTTCAGAACTCCGCTTGGAGAGAGGAAATTGAAGTATGCTTCTCGTGCTTTAAGCACATCCTCGCGGGGAAGGAGATTCTTCACGAAGAGGTAGTTGTCCTCTTCGAGTCGCATCCTGAGTTCTTCGATAGGGAGAGTGGGGTCAGAAGGTCGGAGCTGTGCCACTTGGTCTTGTTCCAAAGGTCCATCATTCACGAATAGTTGCTCCGTTATAGCTTCTTTGTTCGGACCGTTGGTAATCGAGTTGACGTCTGGCATCGTGGAATAAACTTGAATTCTTGTGGTTTGGTCGTTTGGATAAAGTTCCTAGTTGGAATTTCTGGCATAGAGAGTGAGGGGGTTGATATATTAGGGATGTGGCGTAGTGGGGCTATGCCGTAGAAGGAAATTTCTTAGTTCAATTGATTGGATTTTTATGCCACTTAGCTTTCGAGAAGGTCCAAGGAGGGAAAGTGGATCCTGTCATCCAGCTTCGGTAATTCTGATGATCTTACCCCGCGTTCTTTTAAGGGTACATCTCGATCTCGAAAGTTTATTCCATATGTATTTCTTATCACTGGCTAAAGTTTCGTCCTCGATTTTCGTTGGCATTTCTATTTTATTCTATCTATTCATCAAAAAATCTATGATATAATATTGCAAGAAAGGCTCTCGGAAAGTCGTCCGCCGTGTCCGATTATACCGTCCAATTTTAGATCAATAAAGATCGGCTGGTCCATGTGAACCTATTACAAAGTCCATCAAAGATTCGCCCTTCCCCATCCAGGCTTCAAAACGTTATCGAGAATGTCTTTCGCAGCTTTCGCGTTTCCGGAAACACTATGGCCTGGCCTAGAGGGCGCCGGATCGTTCCTTTCTCTTACCAGACGCGTTTTCCCCTTCCCAATCTCGAGGATAGAACCACCTTCTATTTTCTCTGCTTTGGTGTCCGCCTTCGCATGCATCACTAAGCCCTTTTAACACGCTGTCTGTTACATGGTTTGAAACCAACATCCATAGTGTCAACGAACGACGGTGTCAGCCCCACTACTCAGCGGGGTACCCCACTTTTACCCCGCGGTGATAGTTTGAATAAGTTCTCTATTATCTACGCATTCTAATAGAATATCAGTGATTTCTAAAATCGGGTATGGTAAAATTATTTGCCACTAGCTTCAGGGAGACCAACCCCTCAATTCAGAAAAGGAAAGGGAAAGGGGTTCATCTCACCCGATTTGATGCTTTATGATTAATCTAATGTGTTACCTCATCCGATTATCCAATCCTGAATAGCCAATTTTTTACTAAGCCAGGCTGTCATTTATGTCTTTTTACTTAGGACACATATTTCCCCCGAATTCCAGCCTCGCGATACCTTCACTACCAACGCTAGGTCTTCTACCAAAATCCGTTCCGCAAGAAGATCACAATCCTGCTGTAACTATATCAGTCATGGCATATAGGGAGCGAGGTCCCAATGCCTGCACGAGGTGTTCCCTACGAACCTGTGGACGAGTTCACTCGTCTCGAGGAGTGAGCTTTGCGACTGCTATCGCTATCGCTTTGCAACATGCCCTGAGCCAACTTTGGGTCTAGTGCAATCTCTACAGCTATAGGGGGAGTCATCGCGATTACGATACGTTGCGCAGCACAAATGCCCGAACAAGAACAGGTAAGCTTTTGGGAGGTATTCTTTATACCGAGCTTTTTGAGGCTTCCCTTGTCGCATGCGGATTGAAATACGGGCATTATATCTTTTTTTAGAGGCAAACCGCAACCCACGTTCTCCACTGCTCTGCTACGACACCTCTCTTCCCCTAGCAATATTTTTTCGAACGCTATTCATCGTCCTCTCTGTGACCAGTATTGTCCAACGGGCTGGAGCTAATAGAGAAGTCAGCTGACGATGCCGACCAATCTGAACGGCTTTTGATCTCAGCAACCGTTTTCGAGTGCTGAAATCTCTCACTTACACTGTCACCTCAAACCCCCTTTAACCTAAAGATTTCAGGCATGGGCTCTTACTATCTTCCTGGAGTATTGTATAATTCTAATTAATAAGTCCCTACACTCTATTATTATCCATCACAATCATGCTTAAAGTCTTCCTTGTCACTAGCACCTCAATAAATATCGGCTATGGTCTTACGGTATATATACATTCATTCTATCCCGCTCTGAAATCATTATTGACATATACTAACTTAATACGACCATTGTTCCAACCAGGTTCCAATATCCTTGCTTGATATTGGACCGAGCTCGGCCATAGACTTGCTAGTCTTCTTCGTTATATCCGTCGAGTATAGGCCCTCTCCTTCTGTGGATGTCAAGCCGTGGTAGAAATCCATGATCTTCAAAGACGGGTGGATCTCTAAGACTTCCTGCTTAGTGCTATCCAGCTTTCCTAATCTCTCTAGCCATTCTTCTGGTGATACCGCTTCGATCTGCTTCCTATCTGTCGAAAAGGTTTCTATGATCGTCGGTACCAAATGTTCAAATTCCACTCGCTTTGGGTTGACGAGATTAAAGACGTTGAAGTTGTTTGTTGACCTTGACGAGGTGTTATGTACGAGCTCCACAATCACATCTGCGAGTACATCCACAGGGATCCAGTCAATCAAATTCATGGAGCCGAGAGTCTTCGGGGCGGCTCCTAAGTTCTTCGTAGTCTTCACCAAACTGGGGAACCACTCCTGATGATTCCACACACCAATACTTCCTCTCTTGACTGGCCCTGCAATCTGTCCGAGACGAAGCACGTTACCAGAGATGCCTGCCTGGGTAGCTGCGTGTAGCATCTGCTCTGCCACAAACTTCGACTCACCATAGCCCATTGGTAGCGCAGCGCTCCATTCCTGATCATTGGCGATACGTTCCGGGATAGCTTGATCCGCATACATGGAATTCCAATTACCCATTGCGGATATGGACGAGACGAAATTCAAACTAGGATGGCGTGGTGAGAGCAGCGACAGTTCAATGAAGGTTCGAAGGCCCCGAAGGTGATCTGCTTCGAAGGTCTGGAGCGAGTGGTTGAAGTTTACCTCCCAGGCATTGTGGATTATCACATCCGCTTCAGAAAGTAGCTGATCCCATTGCGAGGGAAGGAGACCAAAGTTGGGCGCTCCGAACGAGGCTTGGAAGAACTGGACTTTCGCATCTTTCGATTTGAGCGAATCCGTGATCTCTGGGATACGCGAATAGAATTTGTCTCGTGCGTTAGAGGAACGATTGAGGCAGTAGACCTTCTGGACCTTTGGGTCGCGCAACATAGTCTCGAGTAAATAGTATCCAAGGGACCCAGTTGAACCAGTCAATATCACCGTCAATGGCTCATCATCAGATAGTGCTTGACTTGCCACCTTCTTTGGTAAACCGCTGATAAGCTTGTTAAACGTGTTCTTCATGTTGGCGATACGAAGTTCTTCGGAGTTGGCTGCGTTGTTGGTAACGGAAAACTCGGGGCTTAGAATACATTGAAGTGCAGATGCGAGCTTATTGACGGTAGGATTTTCGTAAATGATCCTTGGACCGATGTGACTCCCAGAAACATGCTCTTTCAAGACTAATTTCAGGTTGTTGGCAAGTTGTATGGTCTGAAGAGAATCGAGCCCACGAACGAACCAGTCATCATCGTCGCTGAGTGACGGCACGTCCAAAATCATGGAGACCAATTCGCGTACAAAATTTCGAATGCTAGTCATATCCGCCTCAGCCTCCAGTTGTGGCAATTTGACAGCAGGATCTGTGACTTCATCAGAAGCGCCATAGAGAGCGTTGATTTCCTCGGCATTTTCTTTGTTTGCTGCATGGCGAACAATCGTTCCTTTGGCAGCTCTAGGAAATGGCTTATCCTCTTTGATAACCATAATCATGTTTCGGCCTATCTGCGCATGCCCAGGTGAGACTTTGTTTGCCTCCTCAACTGTTGGCCAGACCGAGTCGAGAAATTCCTGGGCGTTCTCCACGCCATGCCCCTCGACAAGCAGAGCACATCGTGGCCTACGTGCTCCTACAACGAGAGCACCCGTGACCTTCGGATGCCCGTTGATGATGCCCTCCATTGTAACTGGATTGAACTTCTCGCCGTTGGAAAGGACGATAACATCATCGTTGCGGCCCCTATAAAGCCAAAGATCCTTTGTAGGATGCTTTTCGTAGACATCCTTCGTCCTCCATTCTTGAACCTCTGGCATGGTTTTAAAGATACCTTGAAACCTCTCCATCCCCGGCTGTCTACGAATGACCATCTCATAGAGCTCCGAGTTCTCCACCTTCTCCAATTCTATTCCCGAATGGGTCGGGTGCCACTGGAACCACTGCCAGTCCTCGCGATCCGTCTGAACGTTCAAGAATAGGCTCGCTTCTGTGGAGCCAATGAGCTGACCCAATCGAACGTGTTTCGTCAGAAAATTGCCAACTTCAGGAGATAATGGACCTATGCAACCGAATTAGCAGGCTCTTACAATGTTAGAATGGCTCACATACCTCCAGCGTACATAAACAGATCAATTTTCTTTGCTTGTGCCAGAAACTCGTCGGGGTACTCTTTTACTAAATCTTCTAGCAGGGAAGGTGGTGCACATAAAACGTCCAAGTCGACTTGACTTAGCATATCACTAACAAGTCTCCCGTTGGGTGGTGAGCTGGGAGGCCCCAAAACAATGATGCCTTCAAAGAATAATGCTGCCAGCGTGCAGGCGAAGCCCGCGAGATGAAATAATGGAAACCCCATATAGTATCTGAACCCTGGCGCACCCCAAGATGATGGACCGGCTAGGGGATGTCCCGGGACGGCGGGAATTATATGAGCTGCATCTAGTATCGCTATGTAGTCATTATTCATGTAAATGGGCTTCGGTGTTCCTAGAATATATATTTAGTGAAGTTCACGACAAGGCGTGGCGACTGTAGCGCACCTGTTGAGCCGGACGTGTGCATTATCAAGACACGGTCATTCTTAGCTTCCTCCCAGGTCTTGGTATATGGATATGCCTTAGCAGGAGTACTTGTTAATACTTCCATCGCAGGAATCTCAATTGTTCGGATGTTGGGTCTCGCTTCCTTTAAAGTCTTGACTTTCGAAGCCATTTCTGCGGAATAGAAGATGACATTGCATTTGGTGCTCTCGAGGACAGCAACGGCATTTTCGACGGAGTTTCTTGGAGATGGAAGAAGCGCCTGAGAGTTTATGTCAATCAACAAGAACAATAGTCAAGTAGTGATGAATACCTACTGCGTAACCAGTTTTGATGGCTGCCAATTCTATAGCCCAGAATCGGAAGTCTGTGGCACCTAGATATGCAATGGTTTCAAAGTTACTGCTTTTCCCTATATGATCTTCGATCCACCACGAGGTATAGTTCACGGCGTTGGCAAGCTGTGTTGTGGAAAGTTCTATGAATCCTTTGGAGACATCCGAGGACCTAGCTATCATGCCGAGAACGCGATTGGGTGTGGCAGCTGCCAACTCGTCGACGAGCTTAGGCAGAATCCTTTGGCCATATTGATCGTTGGACATATTAGGAAGCGGTGCGCTGATGAAGAACTTGGTGAGAGGAGTGACTTTTGAAAATACGAGAAATAGCAGATACGATCTCTTGAGATTGGGAGTCAGGGAAATAGATGAGAGTAGTAAACAGATGAGAGTTTGTTTCGACTTGTGAGAAGGACGCAAATCAATATATATATCATATACATCTATATAATATGGGGATTTTTGATTTCAATCAAGCTTTTTAATAATTCTAATTTGACCTTTATCGCCCCATAAAATGACTCTATCCCTAGCCCCTGCTAGTAGATAGACCGCAATATAAAGAGAGAATTAGTAAGGGACTTTAAATAGGACTAGTATTTATGGTAATAATTAATAAGCATAGGAGTAACTTTAACTCTACAAGTTCAATGGCGGCAGTAAGATAGCGATAGTAAAAGTAAGATGTACTACAGCAATATCACTTTATGCTCTGTAAAATAATCTATAGAACTAATACATTAGAATAATTAGAATTCAAAATCCCCCATAATATATACTAGTTGATAGACGTGCGTCGGAGGCGGTCAATACATAAATTACAAATGACTGATTGATACAAAGTGGTACCGCTATAGCCGTTTGCCATCATGTACTATACAGTAGTGACCCTTACGGGGCCTTCCCCACCCCTTTGAAACCGTCTTTCAACGGCTCTGTATGGCGGGGCCCACGCTATGCTCCTTAGTTTGCGTGCCGATATATCCTGTCCAGGGAAGAAGGGTCGGGCCGTCGATAGCGCTGCTGCCCTCAATGCAGCGTGCCGATTAACCGTCAAGGCCGTTGCTGTACTATTTTGTAACGCGTGGTCGGCGAAGGTTAAGCATCAAGAAAGAGACGATCCCGAGATCTCTCCGTACGTGCATACAGCGGAATGGTGCGTACGGAGTAGTGAAGTACCGGTAACTATGTGGGCAACTTTATACCAAAGTACACATCCATGAAGTGTGTGGAGACGATGTCGTGGATACGTGGACATGATTTGACGGCAGAAAATAAGCTGGCTGGGGGGGGTAGCGACAGCAAGGACCGCAACTGCCGTCTTGGCAGTGCCGAGGAGCGACAGCAAGGACCACCAGACCCACCCATGCATGCCGTGCATCTTCGGCGCCTCCTGGGTTTCGTCCGACAGGAACCTCATGCATATGTACATAATTACTGTGCAGTACTACTACTAGTATATACAATACTACGATCGTATGCACAATGCAAATTCAGAAGTCTGCGTATTCGGGCGCGATTTTCTCTCATAGGCTTTCGGATGTCTGATAAGCGGGACCATGACGTTCGAAAGACAACTGATAAAATAATTACGAAGTATTCTGCTTCGTCCCACTGACTTCTCCACCTAATCGCACATCTATTACGTCTGGACCAAGGATCAGAACTGGGGCTGCCGAAGCCTTGCTACATATTGCAACCCTTTCAGTGAACAAGTTCTCCTCAAATTCTCGCCCTCGCTCCTCTTTCCTCTGTGATAAAACCACATACACATCTACGACCACTATCACCGCCAAGTTTCACTCTGCCGTTGAATACTTCCTCAGATCGAATAGAGATTGTAGGATCGCGCTTTTATCATCTATCCCTCTTTCTGCCTTCTCTCGCCAAACTTCCGCATACAAAGATCGAATAACTGAAATGGTTTCTCTCCCCTGACCATCTCGCATCATTGCAGTCTTAGACGCGCCAAAATGCTACGTCTGAGATCCTCACCAAAATCTCGGACTACATAGCCCCGATGCAGTTACACTACCCAGTCATCGGGTGCCTGAATTTCTATGAACGACAGGACCATCAACGCTATGAGTTCATGAGGTCGGACTTTGGCGAGACCATTCTCGCAAGCGTGGAGATGCACGATAAACTTAATTGAGGAAATACATGTGGATATGAAATCGAGAAACAAGCGAAGGAAGCATTTGGCCGTAAGTCCCAGAGCTTTCAAATTCCCAGTGCTATTCAGGGTGACTGGAATGTTATAGAGCCGGGGTTGGCTTAGATCTATGTTAGCGCGTTTGTTTTGTGTGATGGTGCTGGTATCCACGGAATCCAAACACTCAACCTCCTCCTCATCGGATAGATCCCACGCGACGTCGGGAGAAAACCTTGAAGTACGTCAGTCCTCTATCTTAACAGGTGTAGGCTACCAGAGGTTTAGAGCTGTCCTCTCGGATCTAGAAAGGCTGCTCTTGCACATGATGTCCGAGAATCGACAGCTTTGACTTCCAGTCCCGGTAGGTACTGAATATGACAAGTCTCAAAAGCATTTATGCTGACGTCGTCAATGCATTCTTTAAGAGCGACCTAGCTTTTTAGCATAGCGTATTGATATGGAGAGTTTATTTTGAGACTTTATCATCAATCGTAACTTAGGTACAAAATGGATATATTAATAACTTACGTCTTGATACCTACGAGCCGCTGGTGCTAAATTAGAGATCGAAGTATCAGATGCAGGAGGATCGAAGCAAAAATCATCAAGTCCACCTACGAAGAACATACTTGAGTCAATTTCCAAATCCAAGGCATCCCAGCCAAAATCCCGACTAGTGCCCACCGCACCTACATCCCCTTGTACGTCGTTTGACCTGGAGCCGAGATCTTTAGGTTGGTTTGGTGCGGAGAGCTCATGAGTAGGAGGAGGATTCGTCGAGGCACGAATTGTGGATGGTAAGATACTACAGAGTGGGCTGCTGCCGCAGATCTGCCTCAAGGCATCCAGCATGCGGCCTACGATTGGGAAATGTGGCTGTACCGTTTCCAAGCTCAACACCAGTTGGCGGAGCCAGAGCCTGTCGTGCTGAGCTTCGTCGAGGCTGCCCGTATGCGCAATCATTGCAGTGGCTGCCACCACGGCGTTGTCGAGCATGATCGAAGGTATCTTCTCTACTCCGAACGCTTCTCGATATGTGATGAACAAGCGAGCTATGCGCAGTGCATATCGGTATATGATGACGTCCGAATCATCGGATGACGGCCGAGATCCCGAGTCACGAGTAGTCTGAGAATATCGCCGCTTCCTAGTATTTAGGGGTTTGGCTAGCGCTTGTCGCAAGAGGATCTGCACTTTGCAGTACTGGGCGTGCAAGCCGTATCCCGCTAGGTCCATGTTTGTCAAACGACTTTCGTTATATGTCAACTCTGGTGGAAGTCTTTCATACCATTCCTCCACCTGTTTGAAGAGCTTGCGCAGCAAAGCAGACCTGTCGGAGTCGCCGACTGACTGGTCGTTCAAGACATGGGATATTTCAGCCATAGGTACGCAAAGCCCTACCCAGGCATTCAGCCATGGTGAATCCGACTTTCGTACCTCCTTGCAGCGCGAAACCGCAACGCTCATGACCGATCTTGGGATGGAGCTTGGTCTGCCAAGATATAGGGTCCACACGCCTTCGTAGACTACGCAAGCAGACAGCAGAGCGTAGGCAAGGTCACTCTCTTTGGCCGACTCTTTAGTCTTTTCGGGAGTGCCAATTTTGCCTGCCAGCTCATGCAGACCAAGATCTGACAGCATCCGACAAGCCATGCCTGTATCAGTTAGTCGATATGATTCACACAAGTCGTTGCGCAGCAGACTTGCCACAGTACATCCAGCCCGGGCGATCATTGCCCTGTGTAACCTCATACTCGCTCAAAAGAAGGAACCCTTGCAGGGCCGCAGGTGTCGGCTCGGATATAGCACTCAATGCTTCCTCCTTGGCCGACTCGAAATACTTAGAGCCTAGGGCGCGTACAGCTTTGGAGGTGCTTAGTCGCGTGCTAGAGGCTAGTATGGCATTTTCCAGAAACTCGGAATACCACCGGGATGGGTTCCCATGTGCCTGGTGGGTCAGGAATGACTCTTTATTCACAACATCAACCCAAAGCGTCTGATATTTGAAGAATGATTGAAATAGATCGTCTCGCAAATGGGGTGAAGTAGGATCAAGGTCAATTTCAACCGTTTCAGCTTCGTCGAGGGAATTGAGACCAGAATCCCTACTAGGTGAGACGACATGAAGGTGAGATGTTGCACCGTAGAAACTTGGTGATCCAGCACTTGTATTTGATTTTTCTGGAGACTTTCCCCTAACCAAGGTCGACGTCGACACGGGCAGTGTTTGCTGGGAACAGGAAGACATTATCATCGGGGCTGGTTCGCTAGTATTAGTATCATTACTCGGAGGAGGGTCTGTATCAGCCGTGTCTGCAGATCGTGCGGTGCTTGAGCTGGAGACAATCAGTCATGTTCGAGCACGATAGTTCGGCCCAAGGTCATCTAGACGAGTAGGTCATTCGCACCCAACGTACCTCAGGCTGTATGGTATTACGGATGCATTAATAGGAGCAACGGCACTATTCTCATTGGGTCTCCAACCCGCATCGCCGGCCGTTCTTTGATTACTTTGATTCAGCGCTTCGAGAATTCCTATCCGCTGTTGAAGAGTATCGACATATTTCCGGTTAACAGATCTGCGTCTCGTAATTAGATTAGCCATGGCAAATGTGCGGTTCTCCATCGTTAACCAACCTTCTTCCGTCTGAAAGAGGGTCCAGCAGGCATTCCTGGCCAGCTCGTCGACACGGGGTACACGCTTCACCCAGCGAGACGGACTGCGCGTCGCACTAAAGAGAAGGGAAGGCTTCAGTGTCTTTGTCTTGCGAGGGAATAGGGACAATGGATTAGGGAGAATAAGAAGAGGCGGGTGGGTGGGTGGCCTGACCTTTACCTTACGGGAGCGACAGTTCTGGCAGGCGATCCCAGCACGCTGGAACGTACTCGTACCTGTTGTCGAACTTTTTGATCGATCTCCCATTGGGCAAAGGCTACTGTAGGTTACTGGAAAATGTTGAGGTCACGTGAGAGAGGTCACAATATCAGTAGGTAACAGTTTGAATTTGCAGTTGAAAGCGAAAGGTGAAGTTGAAGTTGAGATTGAGGTCGAGGTTGATTCTGCAGGAATGAAAATGAGGAAGGAACGTCGTGGGGATCTGCTTCAGGCACGTTGATGCAGTGCCCCAAACCTGCCAAGGTAAGGTAAGGCGGGGGCGGGGCGGGGTAGGACGCTAATCCAGCGCTAAGCCTACGCTAATCCCATCTAAGCCCCTCTAAGCCAAGCGAACCCAATCACGGATGGGCGAAGCGACTTCTGGAGATGCCCGGTCACATTTTCTGGGGTATGGTATGTGGGGGGCGGGGCTAGGGGAGTGCGTTTCTGGGGTTGCCGTAAGTCGACTTACACTAGCCAAATTAGGGAAGTATAACTTATATAGAGCATAGACATCTAAACATACACATACATTTATTCTATGTATATATATAAAGTACTTTGCTGAGCGAGGATGGGTCTAATCTATCTACATCTATAGGCTCATAGATTTTACCCCAGAAGAGCAGCCATCCCCACCTCCACCTCTCCGCTTTTCCTACAGTGATTGTTTTAAGATCCTTTAGGGGCAGCTATTGGGCCCCTTGGCCTCTTTCTCTGGTCTCATGAATAGCACTTTTTCTGTGGTGCGGTGATATCAATTGCGAGTTTCCCCCGCCCGCTCATACGCAAGAGTGCAAGCTGTGCGAACGAGACCACGGCCGGGCGAGTTCCGGGAACATATTCGACGACATTGTTCAGAAGTTGAGAGACACATATGCGGTGCCCTATCCGGCGATGTATGAAGCGAAGCATCCTATGTGTAGAAGGCTCGTACTGTAAAGAGCTAATTCCGATGAATAGTTGTACAGTACACTAATCTTAAAGCCGAAACACGTGGGCTACTGTAATTCTTAAAGGACACAGCATGGGAAGCCGGAAGCAAACTGACCAGGGGTTGTTTAATAGAAGCGAAATGTTGTGAAGACATTGCAGGTGCTGTTTTCCTTCGGACTCCAGAATTCCCCGAGTATTAACCGCGCCGAAACTCCGGAGCCCGGTTGTCTCTTAGTCTCGTAGTCAACTGAGCTAATTCGACGACTTATCTACTTACGGGTAAAACATGGGTATATTTTAACTTCTGCTCGTAATTCTTAACAGCCGACCGTCGGCTGATACCGAGCCAATCAATTCACGGGCAAAACAGGCGACTTGATTGCAGGCTCGTAGTATCGGGTGTAGCAATGGTCGAGTCTGTACAAGTAGTGATAAAAGCAATGATAAAAAGTGCCTGGTCTTCAGATTCTCTTATAGAACTATTCCGTGTCATCATTTTTAGCCCTAAGTCGCACCTGACCTTTATTTCCTCCAGAGCCCATGACGTCTCCTAAGATTCCTGATTACGATGCCATCGTCGTTGGCGCTGGATTCAGTGGAATTCGGTCGTTATGGGAACTTGGTCAGCTTGGCCTGACCGCGAAGTGTTTCGAGGCTGGATCCGATGTTGGTGGTGCATGGTACTGGAATCGCTATCCTGGAGCCCGAACAGATAGCGAAGCATGGGTCTATGTGATGAATTTCGCACCGGGGCTGGGAGACGTATGGAATTACAGTGAACGCTACCCTACCCAACAAGAGGTTCAGCGTTACTTAGGTAGTGTTGTTGGTCAGTTGTTTCCTTCTCCTAAATAGTTCGCCAAAATGGGGGTGGCAGTCTCAGCTACTAACACTGGAACCAGACCGCTTCAATCTGCGTAAGAAGATCGATTTTGATACACGTATTAAGGCTGCACATTACAGTGATAGCGAGAATATCTGGACAATCAGTACCGCAGCTGGGTTATCTACGACGTGCCGCTACTTCCTGGCCGCTTCTGGACCTTTGTCAATTGCAAAGACTCCACCTTTTGCCGGGCTCAAATCATATACTGGTGAGTGGTACCAGACGTCCAACTGGCCCACACATCCGGTCGATTTCCATGGCAAGCGTGTCGCTATTATTGGAACTGGTGCCACAGGAGTCCAGATCATCCCAAAGCTTGCTCATGTAGCAAAAGAATTGACGGTATTCCAACGAACACCGAATTATGTGCTTCCTGGTCGAAACTACATTATCGATGAGAATGAGGCTGCCGAAATTAAGCAGGACTATGATGCTACATGGCATCGTGCAAGCACGCACACTTCTGGTCTGAAAATGACAAAACCAGGGAGAACGGTTCAGAGCGTGGCAGACCCTGATAAAATCAAGCAAATCTTTGATGCGGGATGGGAAACTGGCGGCTTCCACTTTCAGTTCGAGACCTTTGACGAGCTTTTCACGAATCAGGAAGCTAATAACATTGCCTCTGCATACGTTCGTCAAAAGATTAGCGCCATTGTACAAGACCCAGACACGGCAAGGATCCTCTCTCCAAAACACCCCTTTCTTTCTAAGCGTCCGCCGTGTGGGCACTTCTACTACGAAGCATTCAATCGACCCAATGTCAAGCTGGTTGATATAAGTCGAGACGACATTGATCTTTACGAAAAGGGCATTCGCACCAGTTCTGGGAATGAATACGAATTCGACATTATCATTTTCGCTTTAGGATTCGATGCCGCCACCGGCGCACTTGATGAAATAGACGTGAAAGGCAGTCAAGATAAATCGTTAAAAGACTTTTGGGGAAAGAAGCTCGAAACATTCGCCGGGGTCCTTGTCCCTGGATTTCCCAACATGTTTTTGGTTTGTGGCCCACACATTCCTTTTGGAAATATGCCAGTTGTCTTGGAGATAGGAGTGAACTGGATCGGCAAAACTCTTCGTCATATGGAGAAGAACAAGCTCGCAAAGATCGACGTGTCTGAGACTGCGTGGATGCCTGGTCGTCTCACCTCACCGGGGAATTCAGGGCCACGTTATTTGCGGAATCTGCTACTTCAACGCGCGCATGGTTTGTCGGGGCAAATATACCCGGTAAAGCTGTTGGTGTCTTGTTCTACTTTGGTGGCATCCCAGCTTGGACTGCTTGGCTCGAAAAGGAGATCAACACGTCGTGGGCAAGCATGGTATTCCCCCCTCTCGCAGACACAGACAAGGCGGGCGAATATATCAGGACCGACTCACAAAGCCAAACAGCGATCAAATCAGCTGCGTAATCATACTTTTTAAAACGGCAAATCAATATAGTTATATGAGTTAACACGATATTTTTCTTTATACTGAAATTCACCACAGTGGAATTCGTTGTGAAAATTACTAATGGACCGACTCCTACCGATCGATAACATTTTGGGTTCATAGTGCCAATCGTGCTCTTCTTTGCTACGTTCCACCCTTGCCACCAGTGACCTGCTGATGGTTATAATCTGATTATCAAGAGCTGAGCGAGTCGACCTTACCATAATAGTCTAAAAATGCGGCCGTTAGAATGTCTTATGCTGCAACTGATTGTCTGACTTACTTGTCCCGTCACATATGAGAAGAGAGGAGAGACCATGGCTAAGATTGCCCGCCCAGCATCTGTAGGAGTTCCAATCCGTCTGAGGGGGATATCGCCCACCCTATGAGTATAGGTGTGAGGTTTAGCCAACATCTAATATTGGGGAATCCGAGAATACTGACCATTTCTCTTCTTCATCGTAGCCCCCTTGAAATCCAACGGCAAGCTTTGTACCGTCTGGTCTTACAACATACTCACCAGCGGGAGCTTGTGTAAGTCTGGTTTTGATGGCCCCGAAAGCGACAGCTGCGAAGAAATCAATTATCCTTAGCAGAGCTCAGCGGCCAGGTAGCAAGGTACATACTGTTCGCTCTCACACCGTATTCCGGCCCCCATTCTTGGGCCAGTGTTTTAGTCAGTCCTACCAATCCTGCTTTGGCCAAGGCATAGCTAGCTTGTCCAGCGTTGCCGTGTATTCCAGATGTAGATGAGACATTGACGATTGATCTCGGCTCGCCGTCCTTAACCATAAAATATGGTGCGGCTGCTCGGATGAGTTTGAATGGTGCCGTATTATGTAGGGCAATAATGGTGTCTTCGTCCGTCCGTCAGAACGATATACGAAACTGCTGAATCGAGACGAGAACTTACCCCACTGTTTGTCCTGTATCTTCTCAATCGGGTCATCCCATGCGTAACCTGCATTGTTTATAATAATATGAAGCTTCCCGCCACCAAACTCAGTAGCTTTTTGGACCAGGTTGCTGATGTCTTCATTGTTCATAATATCTCCGGCAACGGCAATCGCAGCGCCCCCATCAGAGTTGATAGCCTGAGCGGTCTTCTCGGCTTTTGCTGGCCTCAGTATTAGCATCATCATCTACTCTTTTGCTTTTCTGACACAGTACCGGCGTCAATGTCCGCAATGACAACCTTGCACCCCTCGCGTGCGAAAATTGCGGCAGTCTCAGCACCTATACCCTGAGCTGCGCCTGTAATTATAGCGGTCTGCTCTAAAAACGACAGTTAGTCGCCTAGTAGAGCAGATAGGTTTGTATCAACAATACCTGTCAACATCCCGTGGGGAAAATTAAGTCGTGCATTAGCACTCATGATGAATCCAAGAGGTCAGTCAAATTCTGAAGATCGAAAGGGTCGCAAGGTGTAAGAAAAATAATAAGAATAATGATAAGAATACTAATGCTAAGGTAGCTAGACTTGAATGGGTAAAAGCTAAGAAGGCGAAGCCTATCAAGTTTGTACCATTGAAGTCTCCATTCTAGCGTCGGATCATATCCGACTGCCGAGCGTTCAAGGGCAGTAAAAGTCTCGACGGCGTTTCTTCACATTTTCAGGCAAACATTTAGCATGCTAAAAGGCATTTAATACTGCAGGTAGATTCTATCTCTTCGCATCTACCTTCTTGTCTTAGATCGCCCCTGATCTGACCTAGGTCAACATTGTTAGAAAGTACTCTGTTGACTCTGGCAGGTCCGGGATTACTATGCGATACAGCTTGTTCATCACGGAGACTTTGCGGATACAAAAGTCAGTCTTTACTAGTGCAACTTTGCCGTCAAAGTTAGGACAAAGTATCAGAAGCTTCAAATCTCGGGCCATGAACAATTAATTGGCCCACTGCTCTGATTGCTCACAAGGCAGATTTGAGGGTTTGGGCGATTTGCTCCAGCATTACCATAGTTGATGATCTTCTTTGCGTTGGAGTCCCAAGTATCCACATTATCCTAGCAATAGGGGCCTGTTACTCAACGGGATGGGTGTTCCTGAGCGTTTAATGGAGAAACCGTTTCAACAGTACCATAACAATTGCTCAAAGCGATCAGATGCGGGTACTTTGGCCCCTTTTGAGAATAAGCTGATTTTTGACTGGCCCCAATAGACTCGGTCCAGCCTTGAATGGTCGACTATCATACAAAAAGTAATGGCACGTTCAAAACGTGGCATCTATATGACAGCAAGATAAAGAGGCACTGAAACAGTATACTAGCTTTATACTCGTAAGAACGCCTATTACCCTTCAAGATTTATTCACACTCTACTCATGGCTTCATGAAAATTAACTATTTCATCTCAATTTGCATTTTAAGAATCACCATCTCATTTCGGCGAAACTCCTCTACGTGACCAAGCCACGTGCTGATTTTCCAGTCTGAGCGAGGACACTTAATTTTTGAAAGCTGATATTTCAGACAACATGACATGTCAACAGGGAAAGTGTTCTTGGAAAAATACCACTAGGCGCCCCACCCTTAAACTGAATTTCCGAATATTTAGCCCAGGCACGGTCGATCTTTCGGAAAACCCAGCTCGGATACTGCACTGTACCTTTACCCCGCACTAACCCTTCGGCGATGGCCGACCAAGCTAAACTTGCAACTGTGGAGTTGGAGTTGTAGTCGTAGTCGAAGTCCGGTAAAGTACGTACGTACGGATGTGTCATGCCAAAGTTTTAATCACTACCTCTGTATGGCGTAACGTGCGTGCGTGTAGCTGGATGTGGGTAGGCAGAAAACATAAGGCTGTGGGCAAAGCTTTAGCCAGTCTCTGAGACCTCCATAAGGAAGGAACATTTGATTTTCGAGACGATAAATCACCTTGCATATCTGAGGTGTTCTATCTCATAGAAACTTCCAATAACAGACAAAGTCCTTCCAACAAACTTCTTCGATAGTATCTTCCCTGTTGCGTTCAACTATCTGCTCGAGCAAAGAGCAACACCATGTCGGTCCCTGAATATACCGATCACGGTGCTCTGAAGATATCTCCACTCAATCTGCAAAATATAAAAGAGAAATCAGTGGTAATCACAGGAGGTTTGAATCATCTGCCGCGGTTCTCGTTCTTAGATCTACTCGTTCTGTATGAGTGAAGCTGACAAACTTGAAAGGAGCAAGTGGTCTGGGAAAGGCCTACGCCGTGGCATTCGCAGAAGCAGGGTAAGAGAATCCGCCCTTCCCTATTATGTCATTCAATTGTTCATAATATAAACAGTGCATACGTTTCCATTGGTGATGTCGACGCAAAAGCCGGCAATGAGTTGGTTTCTGAGCTTAAAGGGTACGTTCTTTCCTACTGCTTCTTGCTCGATATCTTTATTAAGATGATACCCTTGTGTAGTGCAGCGCAGTTTGTCAAATGCGATGTTCGTAGCTGGGACGACCAAGTCGCTCTGTTCGATGCGGCTGTGAAACACTCGCCGCACCACAGCTGTGATGTCGTGATTGCCAATGCTGGAATCGTGGGAGCTGATGACTTGTTCAAACTTGAAGGTGGGTTGAGCGCATCCTGATAAAGGCGCAATACTCATGTATAATCATTCAGATCCTGCACTACCGCCTGTAAAACCAGACTTACGGATTATCGACATCAACTTGATGGGCACCGCCTATACCTCAAAACTCGCCATACATTATTTCAGGCGTCAGCCAGTGGAAACTTCTCGAGATCGTTGTCTGATCATCAAAGCTAGCATTGCTGCTTATGCTGACCAGCCTGGCTCTCCACAGTACAATGTTTCTAAATGGGGAGCGAGAGGGCTGATGAGAAATCTACGTCGAACAAGTTGGAAGGAAAATATTCGAGTGAATCTCGTTGCGCCATGGTAAGTAATACCACCTAAACCGAGTAACGAAGTACATACACTCAAATAACTGATGCGTGACGGAATGCAGGTATGTTCGAACGCCAATCTTGACTCAAGAAGTACAGGCGTATCTCGTTGGCAAGGGAGTAGAGTTTGCAACGGTTGAGGATTGTACCAAAGCCATGCTGAAAATTGCATCAGACACAACGATTAATGGTATGACTCTTTTGATTTAACTTACGATTGATATTGATATCAATAGGTCGAGGAATCGGAATAGTGCCTCGAACTGTAGCAGCTGAGGGGTATATGGATCTGGATCATGATGATTATAAAGAGCGCGATTTCTTGAAGCAATGGCAACAGACGGTGCTTGACACTGCCCTGCGCTTGGTTGTGAATTCCAATTAATTTAATCTCTCGTTATCAATTCAAAGAGACGTTTTGTATAAGAAAGATAAAGAACTGTTGTATTTCTTTTCCTTAATAAATGTGAAAAAGACTAAATCAAAACTGTTGCTTCTTTAAAAGTATATATTCAAGTTTTATTAAACGAAGCTTAATAATAAGCGTAACCCCACCCCCGCATAATTGCAATAGGACTAGTAGATATGTGTATACAAGGATCTTCACACTTTCAGGACTTTCCAAGTACGCCGAGCTCAAACCCGAGTTCCCAGAGGGTAGGAGACTTTGGGGGATTGGGGAACTCTTCTTCGGCCAACACCGATGAGAAGTCGACGGTATTATTCCATCTGGATCTCGGTAAAATTTATATAACATACAGTAGAATCCGTTTCATCTGCATAGACGAGTAATTTCTCAACTACGAACTCAGAAAGTTACGGCAATGGAGACTTATAGTTGGTACAACGTAACGGCAAGTATAAGCATCAGCCAAGGCGGTCTCTCATCTACTCAACAGTACACTGATTGACTGCAGGTGGTGCTTTTCGCGGCCTTTGGATCTCTCTTTACTGGTTACTCCCTTGCGGTCTTTGCTTTCACCATAGGACAGCCGGCCTTCTATTCCTCGCTCAATCTCGAGCAAGACCCTACGGCTCCCGGGTACAGCCACACCAATGATATCCTTGGCGCTGCAAATGGCGTATTTTTCGGCGCTGGCTTCTTTGGCTGCTTTCTGGCGGGGTGGGCTGGAAACCGCTTTGGACGAGTGAATGGCTTTCGTATGGCTGCCATAACTGGAATGATAGGGGGTATACTCCAGTGCGGATCGCAGTCACCAGCAATGGTTCGTTTACCAAAACCTTATATAATACCATGCATTGTTGACCAGGGTAAATTAGTTCCTAGTTTCGAGAGCGGTAGCTGGTTTGGCAGCAGGCCACACCATGGCCGCTATGCCAACTTATTTCACCGAAGTAGCTCCCCCCCATTCTCGAGGTCTGATCACCGGTGCGCACGCAATGTTCATTAATGTTGGGTATTGTCTTGCGGGATGGATAGGGTATGTGTGCACATGATTAGGCTTTGTGGCAAGCTCTCTGCTAATTGTTAATTCTAATCTAGATTTGGATGCTATTTTACCCCTGAGTCAGAGTTTACTTGGCGCTTCCCCTTCGCTTTAATAATCATATGGGGCGCTTGCCTTCTTGCAGGGTCCTTCTATGGTACGCCATTTCCTCATAACGAAAACTATATGTAGCAATAATGCTAACTGCGTGCAGTACCGGAAAGCCCAAGATTCTTGGTGCAACATGATAGCCATCAGAAAGCCCTCGACATTCTAGTTCGGCTTCATCATGATCCCAGCGATCCGAATGATACTTTTGCTCACCAGGAACTACAAATGATCGAAGAAAGATGTCGAGTGGAAAAGGAAATTATCAGAACTGACGGGAGATGGCGACTCTTCACCCAGAAGGCCAATCGTAAAAGACTTATACTTGCATGCATGGTGATGGTGGGGGGCCAGAATATTGGACCTCTAGTCATCAACAACTACAATGTCTTGCTCTATAGCTCACTTGGCCTGGGGGCCACCAAGTCTCTACTTTTGTCCGCAGTTTATAATACCGTAGGCCTGGTTATGGCTTTGGTGGGTGGCTTGATTTCGGATCGTCTTGGTCGAAGGAAGGCCATGGGTAAGTCGTCGGCTCTACTCTAGTGCACCTGGCCTAGCTAATTGTCGACGCAGTCACTGGCTATGTGTTAGTGACCTGTGTTTTTGCAACCCTGACTGGAATGATTGCGAAATACAACATGTCACCATCAAAGGGTTGGGCTGCTGCTGCTACGACCATGATCTATGTCTATGTAACTTGGTAAGGGTTTTCAGAATTATAATATAAATTGCGCCGCTAACATATTCGCACCTATAGCTACAATTCGTTCATTGACCTAAACCAGTTCACTATTGCAACTGAAATATTTCCAACCCATATTAGAAATCAGGCATCAGCGGTGGCTATCAGCGGCCTGTTCCTGTCGGATATCCTTTGGCTGAACCTCCTACCCACTGCTACGGCGACAATCGGCTGGAAGTATTACTTGGTCTTTGTCTGTTTGGCTGTTGTACACACTATATACTTAATCTTCTGTCTTCCAGAGGTATGTGATTTTCCAGTGAGACGGGTGATTAGTGACCAGATACTAACACCGCTTATAGACGGGAGGCTGGCACCTGGAGGAGATGGATCATGCGATGGCTGGTGGTACTGGTGGTACTGTCCTGTCTCAAAGTGGAAAAGCTGATAAGAGCGGGGAGATCGAGCCTGATTTGCATCAAGTCGAGTTTGTCGAAACTAAGGAGTAAAAGCAACAACGAGAGCATGGTCAGCAAGAAATCGCTTATTTCGACGGCTGACTGCGGTTCTCGATCAGGATAGCGGTTTTTTAATGTTATCTCTCACAGATAGATACAATAGAACAGAGCTCGATAGTGCGCTGTGGAAAGCTCTTCATGGGCTAAATTGAAATTTAAGAATGAATGTGCTGGAGGTTAGCATTCATAAAATATTGTATTGTTGATGCAACTATAGAGAGATTGTGATTGAGTTGGAGAACTCCGAAACACACATTGTAGCTACCACAAGGGATTTAGATTCTGCAAATGAGCCCCATTTTCGCCCTGGCCTACAAAAGATTCATCAAACGTCCAGTCTTCGGATAAGCTGGTCACCATCTCACTAGGACAAGGCTCATTCCCCACAAACATGCCATCGAAAGCAGTCGAATAATGTCTAAACTCGTCAATGACAGATACATGTCCAGGTAGAAGCTCATAGCCAGGCATTTCCGTATCGATTGACGGGTCATGATGTTGTAGTGGCACATGAATTTGAGTCTCTCTAGAGCCAGTATCATGGATAACATTGTTTCCTCTTACTTGAGAAGAACTGTTGGACCCTTCCTTCGAGCCTGCCTTGCGATTGGACGTCGCATTCACCACATCTCGAATCACTGCGGTACTCAGCTGATTGAACAACTCGCAAGAGCGATGGCCCATGTTCCACCGTTCGGATATCGCAACTAGAACATTGGAGCAGGCTCGTGTGTCATCAATTATATCGAGAAAGTTGAAAGACGGCACTGGTTGTACAGGATCTTTCAATGCTCTTCCCACGCCATGGACATATGCTAGACCAGCGACAAAGACTCCGTGAAGAGTTATCCATGAGTAGTTCAGCCGCCTCCTTCGGTGCAGATCAGCATAGGCAAGAATGGTTTCTTTAGCGGCTGAGTAGAGCTTTACGTGATCTCCTCCATCACCCATACCCAGCGGCTTGCTAGGCTGTGGAAGACACGGGGATGGGCGATACAACAAAAGCACCGCGTTGTTGAATACAGCCGTGTACCATTCCGGCGTCAAAAAGCAGGACACGTGAGCACGCTCATCGGCCGGTCTCTCCTTCAATTTTAGGAATTGTACGTCATTTCTCCATGAGACAAGTTCCTCGTGGAGTTTTGTGCGATTGAAAATCTTCTCCTGAAGCGAAATATTCTTTCTTTGGTTGATGCTATAAAATGTTGACATAATCTCTCCGGATAGACGCCTGATTCGAATCAAGTGTAGGAAGGGCGAAACGTGAGGATTGGGGTTAATTTCGGTACCAGTTGCCTCCACGATTGGCTGATCAGGACCAAACTGTTCATCAGAAAGATGCGACGGAAGAGCAATATTGATGTCTTCATCTCGAAGGGCAGCTGGCCGTCCAAGAGTAAAACTAACAACCCTGTTCCACAGTGAGTTGCATGTTTACGTGTGCTCAATCGAGGATTCTGTCGATACGTACCTGTCC
Source organism: Lachnellula hyalina (assembly GCF_007821495.1). Taxonomy (NCBI): domain Eukaryota; kingdom Fungi; phylum Ascomycota; class Leotiomycetes; order Helotiales; family Lachnaceae; genus Lachnellula; species Lachnellula hyalina. The sequence continues at coordinate 26,095 of NW_022157141.1, read as the reverse complement.
AGATTATACAAGCACCAAAAACTCCGCCTTCTCATTTCCTCCTCGAATGTCACGCCTTTGACTCTATGTAAGCCAGATTTTTGTTGACCATGAATATATTTCGAATCAGAATGTAAGCCCTGTTCAAAACACATTCTAGCTGCGATCCCCACTAAATGGTATATGCTCGCACTCGTGTCCCTAAGATTGCTGAAAATACCATGCTGAGAAAGAAGTATAATTGCTTTGAGAGGCATGATTCCTGTCATACCTAAGACTGCCTTAAGCCCTGCTTGCGCTCTAGCATAATGTGCTGCAGGGCGGGCAATAGCCTCTTCGAAACGGTTGAAGTTAGAGCTGCCGATGGCTAGGACCATATTGAAAGCGTAACTATCATACGGATGGTTCTCATAGTAACCGGGTTGATTGTATATCAACTCGACGGTTCGTAAGAAGCTCGGCCGATGAAGTAATGGAAAGGTAATATGGGTATGCTGGAAGTATGCTTCGATGACTGTCATAGCAGTGGTGAAGGGTGGAAAAGATGCATCTGAAGGGGTGCTAGGTATCATATGGGCACTTTGCATATCTGGTGCTTTCTGATCCATTGGAGAGTAAGGTGCTCCTTTCTCCGAGTCAACAACAGAGTCGATTATGCTTGCCAACCCCACTCCACTGCTCGACCCCACGTATCGTGTTTCTCCAGTCGCCTTTAAAGAGAGATATTCGACTTCCGTAATTACATTGCTGGTAACGGACCTAGCAAGCGAACTAAATGGTGGTGAATCTCCATCCTCTCGAGAAGACGGAGTATTTTGATCGATATTGACGGTGGCGCTCCCATTGCTCAAGTTGCTCGCGTTGCTCTCGTCCCTCTCGTCCCTTTCATCCCTATCACTGCAACCTGGGTTCTCCTCAAGCTGACTGCGCAACGATGCCAACTCGCCTCGTAACTTTTTATTTTCGTCTAAAAGCTTCTGGATCTGTACTTCCATACTATCCACATAGCCCCGGGGTACATTACGCTGCCTCAGTTTGTCGACATGAAGGCAAACTGCTCCTGCCTTTTCACAGGCACTACACTGAGGAATGCGTCGATCGCATCGCGTCTTACGCGAGTGACACCGATCACAGGCCTGCATGGCTCTGCTGTAGAGTGTAAGAATACAGATGTGCTGCGTGAACCGAACTTATGCGACTAAAGTGCGGGGTATGGGGAACAATGCACAGGGGAACAATGCACATCATGTGACTGGTGCTGTGTATGTGGGGTTGTGGAGAATGTGTCCGTGTACTAAGTAGTGAAGTCTGTATAACGCTGAGTGGAGAATTTTCTAGTGTCTGCTGACCAATCAAAATGACCAATCACCAAATCTCAACAGGGGTTATTGCAAAAACCTCACTGGTTGGTTGTCTGAGGACTATCACTGCAATCAAGAAAAGAAGAAAATTAATTTGGAACAATGTCCTTGTCATGCATCTATATCTCCCTATACGGGTGCTAGCAAGTGATTTTGCACTTCTTCAGTTTCCTCCCCCGATGGCTGGTGACAGTCATCTATAATTACCGTCTAGTAATCTCCATACGGACGCACATCGTTGCTCAAGTCTGGACGCTGGCTACTGTCCAAAATTCTGTTCGAGCCAATCTACCATGGTCTGTAGATATTCAACGGAAGGCTTCAGCTGGGGGTATACATAAAATGCGTGCGGCATTCCTGGGTAGATCTTTAGTGTAGTAGCATTGCTAATGTACCTTATCAGTATGAAGGTATGCTTTCTCAGTGCGGCTCTTACCCGCAAGCTTTCAGTTCGTCTGCATACGCAATGCCTTCGTCCCTGAGAGGATCTAGTCCTGCAACTTGCACGACTAGAGTAGTTAGTCTTGATGCAACAATGCTACACGTGATGAGAACTAACGAGCAGGAGGTAGGTCTTGCAAAGAACTTGCAAGGAGCGGGCTTGCGTAAACGTCTTTCTCAGAATTCGGAAGATATTGACGCCAGAACCAGTGCATCCTCTCAGCACCAACGATTGGCGAGTCTCTGTTCTGCACATAGCTTTCATACTCATACTTGGCTACTGGAAAATGAGCCGGGTGGCATGTAACAGGTATATTCAAAATCTGCCCAATAATGCCGGGGACCCTTTCATCCCGAGCTTTCTGAGCTAATACAGCACACTGAAGACGTCAGCAACCGCTTGCAAGATATGATAAGTTAATCATGAGAGTGGTAGTTTCAAATTCTCACAATATTTGCACCCGCGCTGCCTCCGCCGACGACAATTCGGTTGGGATTGATGCACAAAGACTTCGCATTACTTCTGCACTATCCAGGTGTTATTAATGATCATCTCTTTATCAAGCTAACGATTCTTATATACAAACCCAGAGGAATGCATCCCAACAATCGCTTATAGCGGCTGGATAAGGAGACTCGGGTGCCCTAAATTTTGTCAGGACCTCAAGTTACACTCAGTCATTTAGATTATGCAAGACCTCCGATAATCAACGCTGACCACTACGGCTTTGTTCTTGGCTGCGATGAGTCGGTTTTGGGCTTCTTCAGTTTCCGGGCTTCCAAGCACCCAACCTGCCACATAATGTCAATAACATTGAACACAAATATTTTGCATAGTTGACACGGCACCTCCTCCATGAACATTAAAGAATAACAGGGCACTTGAGGATGGTGAGCGGATTGGTTTGTATATGCGAACCCCGAGCTTCGTTCCGCCATTTGTGAGGATCTCATCTACAGTGATGTTGATGTCGATGTCAGGGAGAGGGGCGTCTTCTGGAAGAGGGGGTGGCCGATAGCCTAGAGCACGAAATTCGTGTATTGGCATGCTGAGGGCCTTTCCAGCCATGAGGTCTAACTCTTTTTGCTTCTGGGCCACCGAAGACCATGCGGGGTCAATATGAGAAAGGTGGGCATGGCGGTAGCCTCCCAGTTCTGAGGGATTGGTAAAAGTCATCATAGAAAGTTATTGCTTGGCCTCCGCTCGAAATATCCTACGAAAGAAAGAGCCGTCATATGTTTGTGATTCTCAATATACATACTAAGGACGGTTTGTTCCACATCACATCGGAGTGTATAGTAGCCTGTAAACGATGATTGCCTTAAGTTCATCATCGTGTGTGAAGTACGCCTCGGCAAGGTCCGAAAATCCGTCGCTCGCTCGGCTACTTTATCCTTGCCGCATTTCGTGCAAAGCAGCATTGCCGCTTTTCAAAACGTTGATCGGACCATGAGGACGAGGAATCGTTCGATCCCACTTGATACTTTTATCCTGTCGCGTTATATATTCCTGTCAAAATTGTTGATTTTGATGACGGCAGCAATTGCGCATTTCGAAGATCGGTCACGTGATGTCTTCAACAACACCCCAGATCCACGAAACCAACGGAGTAAGCGTGCTCGATGTTCTTCTCATTGGCGCTGGATTCGGCGGATGCTATGGTCTCTATAAACTCCGTCAACTAGGACTCAAGGTCCATGTTTTCGAAGCGGGCTCCTATCTTGGAGGAGTCTGGCATTGGAATACCTACCCTGGGGCTCGCGTCGACTCGGAGATCCCATACTATCAATTTTCGATGCGTGAAGTTTGGCGAAAATGGAACTGGTCCGAAAGGTTCCCCAGCGGAGACGAACTAAAAGCCTACTTCAAGCATGTGGATGAGACTTTGGATCTATCCAAAGATATTACTTATTCCGCTAATGTCATTGATGTGAGATACGACGAATCGACCATGAAATGGACAGTGACGACGGAGAATGGCCAAAAAGCGCTATGTAAATACCTTATTTGCGCCACTGGCAGCTCCTTTAAGGCACACTATCCCGATTTCAAAAACTTGCATACATTTCAGGGACAGCTTATTCACTCGACTCGATGGCCTGCGGTTGCAAATACGAAGAACACACGTGTCGCCGTCGTCGGGTCAGGCGCCACTGCTGTCCAATGTACACAGGAGATAGCAAAGGAGGCAAGCCATTTGACAGTCTACATACGTACGGCCAGCATCTCATTGCCGATGTTCCAGCGATCGATGAGTGAACTTGAACAACGAGTCGCCAAGTCCACTTATCGAAGTATGTTTTCCTATTGCCGAAATTCAAAGTCTGGTCTTGGATACGATACACAACCAGGCTCTGTTTATGACTTGAATGACCAAGAACGGGAAGAGCTTTGGGAGGAGCTATGGAACCGTGGCGGATTTAACTTCAATCAAGCAAATTATCGGGACTTCCTAGTAGACCAAAAAGCTGGTGAGCTGATGTATGAGTTCTGGGCAAAGAAAACGCGCCCAAGGCTCAAGAATCCTGCAAAATCAGCGTTTCTCGTGCCTCAGAAAGCGCCCTTTGCCTTTGGGACGAAGCGGAGCAGTCTTGAACAAGACTACTACGAGCGCCTTGATCAAGACAATGTTGATATTGTCGACCTTAAAGCCAATCCAATCCAAGAATTCACGGAAAAGGGCATCATTTCTCAAGATGGGGTGGAACGTGAATTCGATACCATCGTAATGGCTACGGGCTTCGACGCAATGACGGGTAGCCTAACAAATATGAATATTCATGGTAGGGATGGGTTAACTTTCCAAGAACGATGGAAAGATGGTGTCTTCACCCATCTGGGTCTTTGCAGCAGCGGTTGCCCGAACCTCTTTATGATATATGGACCACAAGGCAAGTCTTCTATTTGAATATGAAGGTTGTTGCTAACGACCAAATCAGCGCCCACAGCGTTTACTAACGGGCCTCCATTCATTGAAAGCCAAGTTGACGTACTCGTCGACCTGATCAAGAAACTTCAAAGAGAGGGGATCAGGTCGATTGAAGGACAGCGGAGTGCCGAGGAACAGTGGAAGAAAGCAATCCAAGATGCCAATGATCAAACCTTGTTGCCGTTGACGGACTCTTGGTATATGGGAGCAAACATACCAGGCAAGCCGCGAGAGCAGTTGAACTACTTGGGAGGCATTGAGCAGTACATACGTGAGTGTCGAACAGCTTTGAAAACCTTAGAGGGATTTACTGTTCTCTACGACACCGACAAGTAGACCAATGGATGTGTGAAGGGCTTTTAAATACCTTGAAATTATTATCACCTAGGGCAAGAATCTGATCATGCAGGAAGCGACATTACATACATCTTCAATTTTTAATGGATTAGTCTTCCAATTCTCCGCGTTTCCTACCAAGAGATGTATCCTATTCGAAGCAAAGAAGCTGCTTCTACATTCCTATGAGACTGATCTTGGGAGAATTCATGACAAAATGTTTGTATAACATCCTCCTGTTCTACTACAGTTGGACGAATTAAAGAAGTTCTCGACTTTTTACAGGACTAAGACCCGGAGCCAAGGCGCCTCTTGCACTTTTCTAGACATTGCTCTTCAAGCCTTGTCCTTTAAATCACTGTAGCTGAAGCTGTTTCATATCATACATGAAGATCATACACAAAACCTTTTAGGTTGCTGTTTAGGTCTCAATCAATGAGCAATTCCAGATTTTCAGATTCGAATAGTGGCCAGGACAAAGTTGACTATTCACTATGCCACTATCATCCTAGTCCCTCCCCTGATAGTATACAGTAGGCAGACGATTTTCAGTGCAAGTTTTGACGTAGATAAAACGTTCCATGATAAATTGTCTTGCCTCCTTGCCAATCACTTCTCTAGCACCATTCGCCCAGTAACCTTCCCCGCCTTGAGCAAGCCCAATGCTTCATTCACTGAACTCCAGGCCATCTTCTGGACCGGCACAGGGCTTAGCTTTCCTTCTTTCGCCAGCTGCACAAGACTTCGCAGCTCGTCCAAATTTCCCGTGATGTTTGAGTATATGGTTAAGCCTTTGAAAATGTTCGCCACGAGTGACAGCTCAATCGAGCCTCCCATCACGCCAACTTGTACCCACTTGGCTCCCTTAGCAACTAGACTGTTCACCAAGCTAGCAGTGCCAGAGCTGTTCACAAAGTCGATCACACCGAGGACTGGCCCGTTCGTGGCAGCAAGAATGTCCTGGAGTGCGGAATTGCCGGAGGTATTAACGGTCTTTGTTGCACCGGCTGCTGCGGCGGCAGCCAGTTTCTCGTCATTTATATCTGCAGTAACAATGAACTTATGTCCCAATGCCTTCAGCACTGATATTGCAGAAAGCCCCAGACCTCCCGCCCCAATTAGAAGAACCGGCTCATCCGGCGGCAGAGGCAAAACCTTCCTGACCGCGCTCAGGGTTGTGATTCCAGAACAGCCGAAAGTACATGCCACAGCAGGATCGAGATCACCTAGATCGACTAGATACTTCTGATGCGGTACCAATACATACTCCGCAAAGCCGCCATTTCGTAGGGTTCCAAGTCCTCTCTGTGCAGCACACAAGTTGTCTTCTTCCTGGCTGCAGCGCGTACAAGAGCCACAACCAAGCCATGGATACACGATCTGGCGAGACCCTATCGAGATGGGCCCTGCGTCTGGTCCAACGGCGGCAACTTCTCCCAGTATTTCATGACCTAATGCGATTGGTAAGGTTATGCCACGGTCTTTCACGTAAAAACGCTTTCCTCCTCCCATATCATAGAAACCTTCGGCGGTATGAAGGTCTGAATGACAAACGCCCGAGTGAGTGACACTCACTAAGACCTCTGTTCCTTTGGGTGTTGGAATGGGCTGGCGGATCTTCTGGAGAGGCATATCCCATTCTGTCAGGGCCCAGACATCCATTTTGTCTGCCATTGTAACTTAGCCGTTCGAATAGAATATGATTTATAAAAGTTTTGACTCCGGAGATACTAACTTGTAGGCATTTATCCCGTCAGTCTAGGGCTTTAATCGAGATCCCTTGCTAGCTCCTCGGTACTCGTAAGCCAGACTGGGATTGTCAGGTGGCCGCCAAGCCTCAGGAGCATCTCCGAACATCAGCTAACATAGCGTACAACGCGATGCATATCCGAAACTAACATTTCGGCGATTCCCTAGCCTAACTTCGGCTTCGGCTTGCTTTCGGACTGAAGTGTCCAACACAGCCAGCGACCAAGCCACCAGCGAAATCCTGCTAGAACCGGCACTGAATTTTCAGTGTCTTACGAGTGAAACACGTTAACGTTGAACAAATTTTAAAAAGTTTCAAACTCCTTCTCACCCTTTTTGATCCAGTTGGCTCTGCTATTAACCGCAAGGATATTGGAAGACGGAGCCATGGGTAGCACTGACTTGGATCCGAAAGACTACACAAAATTGTTCTTGAATGGACAATACGTTGCAGCCAAGAACAAAGAGACGTATAGCCTTAAAAACCCCAAAGATAACACTGTCGTTATCCCCAACATCCCGGTCGCCGGTCCTGCAGATGTTGAGGCAGCTGTGAAATATGCCGAAGAGGCTTTTCATGGGCCATGGAGTCGATTTACAGCTATACAACGTACCGAATGTTTTCTCAAATTAGCTTCGCTGCTTGAGGGAGAGCTCACGCCAATTTTAACTCTGGACTCAAAAACGTCAGGCATTCCCGTTTCTCTAGCTCCAGTTCGTGAGCGAAATTATATCAGGAATTGCGTGCTATATTACTCTGGGTGGACGGACAAACAGAAAGGGGACTACTTCCCTGCTGATGATGGTAAGTGAGGGTCGACAATTGTCTCTTCTTTGTAACTGACAGCATTGTGTCTCAGGATTTGTGAAGTTGGTTCGACACGAGCCCCTGGGTGTTTGTGCTGCCATCAACCCCTTCAATGCAGCTCTGGCAACCCTCTTTCTCAAGGCTATACCAGCACTTGCAACCGGAAACGTGATAATTGTGAAACCAAGTGAGAAGACACCACTAGGATCCTTAGCTGTTGCGCCTCTATTCGCCAGAGCTGGCTTTCCTCCTGGAGTTCTTCAAGTTATCACTGGAGCCGGATCTACTGGTGCATTACTTGCCGAGCATATGAGGATTCGCAAAGTCAGCTTTACTGGCTCAGTCGCAACAGGCAAGAATATCCAAATCGCCGCTGCTCGAAGCAACTTGAAACGAGTCACGTTAGAGCTAGGAGGAAAGAGTCCGGCCGTCATATTCGACGATGCAAATCTCGAAAATGCACTCAAATGGACGATTGATGGAATTTTGACGCGAAGTGGACAACTTTGTGTTGCTGCTTCGAGGGTGTATGTCCAGAAGAGCGTTGCGGATCAATTCATTAATGAATATAAGAAAAGAATGAAGGACGCTATCAATGACTATGGAGATCCTCAAGATCCAGCTGTCAAACTAGGACCCATGGTTGATCAGCCACAGCTTGAGCGGGTAAAAACCATAGTAGAGCGAGGAAGATCTGAGGCCGAGCTAGTTGTCGGAGGCTCACAGCACGGCGATGCAGGGTGTTATATGGAACCCACGGTATTCTTGAATCCGAAGGACGACGCTGAAATTTATCGAAATGAGATTTTTGGCCCAGTCAGTATCATCAAGACATTTGAAACGGAGGAAGAGGCTTTAAAGCTTGCCAACGACACCGAGTTTGGTCTGATGTCTGGGGTCTTCACAAAGGATATCACAAGAGCTCTGCGGATGTCTTCCGGCCTGGAATCAGGTGTCGTCGGTATCAATTGTGTCAGCGTCCAAAACATACAAGTGCCTTTTGGGGGGAAGAAGCAGAGCGGTATTGGGCGGGAATTCGGAGAGTATGCGTTGAGATTGTATACCGAACCAAAGACAGTCCTTATCAATATGGCTGCATAGTTACCTGGTAATGCATTGGAATTGAAAGTCTTGAAAGTCGCGTATCCTTTCGTGTGATATTGGTCAGATGGCATAATCAAAAGCCACTATCTACGTACGTGTCCATCAATGAAAACCTAGTGACGTGATAAATGTTACAGCGCTGCCCTGCCCCCAATCCCATCGTCTCGTCGAGCCGGGCCTAGTCTATTACTTTAATGAATCCCTTTACATTCAAGATCGCGATTATTCGCAAAGGTAGCTTGGGATCTCAGATCTGCGAATTGATACTCTTTGGTTGATCTTACGGGGGCAACACGAAGAAATAATTTCAAAACCCTTCTCGGCATGATAAATTGAATGCTGTGGCTTAAAAGAATACTCGACTTAAAAAAAAAAGACAAAGTGGGTCGTCGAAATCCGCTGTCAGATATTACATGGTAGGCTTGAATTTGAGTTTGTATTTGAATGGGCTCGATAATTACAGTTGAATTTCAATGGGCCTAACTAGATGAGAATCTGTTCCCCAAAAATTCTCTGATGTGTGCTGCAATCTCACCAGGCTTTTCCATTGGCGACCAATGTGCAGACTCGATGACGACCTCCTTCAGATCAGGGACGAGACCGTTGTCCTTTGCTGGGGCCATCACTTCCCGCAAACAGACGGCATCTTTAGTACAAATTATGAACAAAAGTGGCACCTTAATCACCAAGCTCTCCTTAGGAATCGTCGAGTCTGACTCAAGTTGTATGTTCAAAACAGTAGCCTTATACATCTGCAAGGCTGGTGCAAATCCACGAGCCTTGAACTGCTGCATGAACATGTCTTTCCATCCCGACTGGCTTGCGTATTTTTTCACCGGCACTTCCTCGTCGCTGAGCAGAAACTTGCGCATGGCGCCTGGAACACAGAATAGCTTTTTCATCCAGTCTTCTACATCACCATGTAAAGCTTGCCACATCCTCTCCATATTCGCGTCTACTATCTCGGGAGCATCGGGTGCCGTGAAGAACTCCCAATACGAAAACTGCGGGTAGCCCCACGTCTTGTCAGTATATGCATTCACGGCAGCGAGATCAAACGGTTGATCTGATGGAACCATATATCCAGTATTGAGGAGGACCACGCCGCTGAATAGCTCAGAGTTGTGAAGATAGGTGCGCTGAGTTAGCGCACTACCCCAATCATGTCCGATAATGATCGTAAACTTGGCCTTCTCGTTTTCAAGGATGTCTGCAAGATCGTCGGCTTGATCTTTGTATGCGTACAAATTCGTGTCCGTTGGTTTGTCTGTGCCCCCATAACCTAAGCAGTCGGGGATGATCAGCTTGTTTGGCAGGTCGAGGAGTTTGCGGACCACCTCCGTCCATAGATGCGCCGAATCGGGAAAGCCGTGAATGAAGAACAGTGCGGGATGCTGCTTGGTAGATTCGCCGGAAGGGGAGACAAAATATCTGTAATTGAGCGACCGCCGCGTGACGAGTGTTTTCTGCTGGAGGCTCTCCATTGTCAGTACGGGTTGAATCGCGGATAATCAGGGTGAAATGATGCCCTATCCAGCGTATGTTAAGTGAAGTAAAACTGCTAGCTCTTACCTACCGAGGTAGATAGATAGGAAAGGTATATACAGCCAACTATGGGTTTGGAATTAGACCTGACACAAAACTAGATTTCGGGTATTCGGCTATACCCTTCTCTTGAATACACACAATGCAATATATATGTCTTGACCCCATTGTGCTAGTATCATCATTGTACGCTCTTATCGTTATATTCTATCAGAACCCCATCAGGCACCCATCCACATGACCAAGAAATTGCCCCGAATAGGTGCCGAAGTCCCATGACAGATTCTGGTGGTGGTTTATTATCCAGAAGCCGAGCTGAGCTCTATAGTTTGAAAAGAAGATCTTTTAAGGTCCCTCTATCCCACGCACTGTTTGTTTATCAGAGTTGACTCACTCGGTGTTTTGCACGTGCACCGCGTCCGATAATGGGCAAACAAATACTAGTAATGCAAGCAAGCGTCAAAGGCTTTCGAAATCGCTTAGAATGATCGGTAGATCCACTAATTGAGGTGTAGCAGCCTTAGTACAAACGCCTCGTAAAGTCGGTCCGCTTTTCCGTGGGCTTGTTTGTGCATTGTAGGGTTTCGGTTTTCCGGATATTCAGCCCGCCATATTTCGTAATTTCTTGAGGGCCGTGATTGCTGAATAAGTGATTCTGTCTGTACTCAGCACTCCGAAAAAAGTCAAGGTCATCCTTAGGGGCTTTTGCATGCGTTGCTCCAGGTTCGTGGAGGCGGAAGGCTCCGTGGGGAGGTGTAAAGATCTAACCTTTTCTGATCAAGCTGGGGATATTAAGTCGGGGATATAAATAACCAATTCCTACTTCTGATGTGTGTGTATCTACTACTCTAGAATATTCTTCAATCCAGTCAGACATTCATTAGTTGCACGATACAGCGAATAATGGTGGGAAAGAGCGATTTCAAAGTCGTGATTGGGGGCGGCAGCATTGCCGGCCTCACGCTGGCTAACATGCTGCAACTCCACGATATTGATTTTGTTGTGCTTGAATTATATGCGGAAATGGCACCCCAAGTGGGTGCAAGTATTGGTATGTTGCCGCACGGTAATAGGATATTGGACCAACTCGGCCTGTTCCAAAAGATTCTAGACCTATGCCCTCCTATAGACTCATTTCACTTCCGCGACGAGACTGGCAAAATCATTAGCGAATTCCGAGGCATGCACAAGTCTATGCTTGAGAGGTGAGGTTGCACCACCAGATTAAGAGGGAGCAAGGCTAAGACTACCCAGGCACGGCTATCCAATTACATTTTTGGATCGCCAAATGGTGCTTCAAGTGCTATACGAAAACATCAAGGACAAAACGAAGATCCTCACGAGCAAAGAAGTCAAAAAGGTCGAGATGACTGATTCTGGAGTTGTTGTCACCACTTCCGACAAATGTTCCTACAAAGGCGATATCCTGGTTGGGGCTGATGGAATCCATAGCTCAGTGAGAGGAGAGATGTGGAGGATCGCAAATGAAAAGTCACCTGGGTGGATTCCATCTAACGAGCATTCTGGTGAGTATCATAATGACTCTGTCAACCGGCCGCGCTGACATGTTCCAGCTGTCCCTGTTGATTATGGATGCGTTTTCGGAATCTCTAATCCTTGCGAGGGCATTGAGCCAGGCGCATCCAACTCGGTGTTTAGAAAACGCGAATCTTATATTATGAACGGTGGACCTGAAGGTCGCATTTATTGGTTCTATTTCTACAAGTTGGCCCAGCGAGCCTACGGTGACGACATTCCGCGTTTCACGAAAGAGGACGAGAAGAAGCTGCTCAAGCAGCGAGAAAACGACAACATCACTCCAACTCTAAAGTTCAAAGATGTCTTGGATAACAGGATCACGTCTGTTTTGGTGCCTCTGCAGGAATATGTCTTTAGGCAGTGGTATTTCAAGCGCATCATCACCATTGGCGATGCCGCACACAAGGTACGTATGCGGTATCTTGTCGGTACCAATCTATGCTGAGAATTCGCAGTTTCATCCCATCGCGGGTCATGGTGGTAACGCTTGTGTTGAAACGGCGGCTGTTCTGGTCAACGCACTTTGCAAAGTACTTGGAGAGTCCAAAGGTGCCAAGCCTACACTGGAACAGATTGAGCATGCATTTTCCACGACCCAAGCAACCCGGCAGGCAAGGGCGACTACTCTTAAGGAACATTCTCACGAACAACAACGGACTGAGTTACTTGATACGCCGTTTCATGAATTTGCAGCTTTTCATTTGTTGCCAATGACCAATGTTGAGGATGTCACCTTCAACTTTTCTCGCCACATGCCGCTTGCTGAAAAGCTGGACAGTCCTAAATTGAGCCCCGTCCCGAGGCTTGTACCTTACAAGGACGAGCTTTTGAGCACTCCAGCACCTAGGGGTTCAAAAAAGTGGTACTTGATAGGATTCTATCTTCTCGTGGCTGGACTCGTTCACTACGGTATGTGGATCTGGTCTGCCCATTATGGCCTCGGAGATCACTTAGGAACTATCGTGACGACTGGGAAGTTTTCGTATGATCCAAGTTTCCCCCTCAAGCGTAATTATACCGGGATCAAGTCCCTTGACAACTATCTGGTGTTCTTGGCAGCAGCGTACATGCCAGGCTTGAAAAGTTGGGACCAGAATTTTGGGACCCTGCAAATGTACTTTCTCGGAATGCTCGTTCAGCCCATTACGGTGTGGTCTGTTGAGGCATATCGGACTCGCAATGTGCTAACGCCTCTAACACTGTGGGTCCTACCTCAGCCTGTCTTTGTTTGAATACTGGACTGACACATTTCCAGGATCACAATCTGGTTCACATTGGTTCAGTGGGCTGGTGTGGGAATTTACATGCCAATTTACTATGCCGTCTATACCTACATTTCTGAACCGGAAACTTACTGGTGGCCACTCAACCGAGAGGTTCCGATTCAATCCGCAATATCGCTTGTATGGGCGGTCATGATTGGTTATACCCTTCCAACAATTCTTATGTTTTTACCATGGAAGGACCCGAACACAGTCCAAAACTTTGAGGCTCTTTGGCAAGTGTCCCCAATGCTGGTTCCACTTCTCTGTACCATTCTTGGGAAAATCTATGTCAAGAAAAATAATATCGTACGCGTTCCACGGCAAGCTAAGCAGGCTTTCCCGGATATTCCGCACCTCAAAAGGCTCTACGTCGTCAGTGGTGCACTGGGGTTGTTGCTGCATGTCTATTGCTTTGCTAAAGTTTGGTCGTCACCATACCTGAGCTTGACTTCAGTCTTCTGGCCCAACTTTACTGCGCAGTCAAGGGGACTTGGGGAAGGCCTCAGGGCTCTGTTTTTGGCAGACTTCTGGGGCTTTGAAGTTGCGACGTACGGTTGGCTATGTATGGCTGTGTGGGATGTGAAGCGAATGGGTCGGACAACTACGGATATTGGGAAAGCCATGATCCTCATCGCTTTAGGCACGCTCATCGTTGGCCCTGGTGCTACTATGTCAGCGGTCTGGTACTGGAGAGAAAATGCTCTAGCCAAGACCAGCTTCGCTCACGGTCTGACATGATCACACGGGGACTCCCGGTCCGGGCCAATTATGGGCAAAGCTTTCTCGACTGTGTGGCTATTTGCATGCTTGCTGTCTCGTGACGTAGCATAGCGGGTGTAGATGCAGGTCCATATAGGGTGACGAAACGCCCAAGCACAAATGGTGGGATCAAAGTTCGGTTAGACGGATGTGTCGTCTTATAATATACACCTTTGAACTTGTGTATGACTGTGGTATGAATTGGATACGAGATTATAACTTCACAATGGATTATCTTAAGAATATAGGCACAATAATGTACCTTTATTTGACTAAACGCGTATAAAACCTGCGTAGCATGCAGTGATGATTCAGGGTAGTTCCTCCGTTTCAACAGAATTTGGTTTGTCTAATTGAAAACACTAGCATCTATTTAAATTATATACTCTCTTCCAACTCTACATCGACGGCAGGTACACCAATATGCTCGACAGGACTCGATTACTCTTCCTAGTTTGGCTTTTTCTTCACATAGAGAGGGTGATTTGTTTCAACGTGTTGATGTCTATTCCTACGCCCCTACTTCAAGCTCAGTTGACATCGCTCCAGGTCGGAAATTTATCTGGTATGTAAACATGCTTATCTCGTATATAATCTGCAAATCCCTTTCCCCTGTTATCTAACAGTTTTGAACTGCTCACACCACGACCCAAAATTCCATATATAACGAAATGAACCGCGTAGATTTTTGGGAACTCAACACGTTCAATATGATAGTCATCTTTCCAATCGGCGCCGATCAAACCAGTGAATGTATTAAGTGTCATAAAGGAGCGAAACCACTCCCAGGTATCAGGATGATGAACGAAAAGACCGCAGTTGATGTTTGGGCCCTTGTCGCCAGATCGCCCTAACACGAGGTTGCCAAGACGCATTGCAGTTGTAGGTCCGAACAAATCGAGAGGTAATGGGTTGGCACTATCGTAGCTCGGACGTTTCTCCAAAACTTCATATTTTGAAGGGTGACCACTTCTGAATGAATCTGCGATACTCCCATTCTGGTCAAGGAGGTGAGCGGCTTCATCTAGATCGTCCTGCGACATAATGGCAGGGTAATATGCGTAGAATGATTTTGGTGCCATTGTTCTAAGATCTGCTGACATGTGCCATCCTAACAAAGTTAGCCCACTAGCTCAAGTAAGTCTCGGAAATCCGTCAGTCACACCTGAGTAATGCTGCATTATTTCGTCGTCAAAAATTTGCGACAATGCAACAATCGGCTCCCTAGACATCGACTGCATATATACCCGACAATAAGTAGTACTTTGTAGTTGGGAGGCAGGATTCGGTTGTGGCATTCCAATACTAAAGCGAGGAGATCTATTAACTCTTGCATCGCGTAGCTTGACAGAGTAGATAGAGACTTACACTTGAAACTCAAGTTCGGTGAAAGACTCCAACAAGCTCGCTTTTGACAAGGCAATGCGGATCTGCTTCTCAAACAGAGTAAACTTTTTAGAGGTAGCGTAACCAGCCGCATTGACCAAAATTTGAGCCTCGAAGCCGCCAGCGTAGAAGATTGCGAGCTTCGTAGTCGGGGGAGGTGGACGACCGACAACCCCACTGACTTTGACTCGGTCTTTCCCGACTTCATACACCTCCACGTCGTCAAGGATCGCCTTTACGTCGCTGTTGAGGTAAGAGCTCCCCTGGATCTCATAGAGTAACTGGCAGCGAACCGTATCTTCCGTCACCATTCCGTTTGTCCCTTCATGCTTGGTGATGATGCATGTTCCATCTTCAGTTACTTCCACAATTGGAAAACCCACGTCCACGAAGGTGTCGAGATCAAATCTGTGAAACCCAGAGAAGTTTGAGCCGGTCACATACGCTGAACACTCGACCAGATGCCCTGCAATAAGAGCTCCTGCCAGACGATTGTAGTCTTGATCGGACCATCCATGCCACCACCATGATGCTGCCACAACTGGAGATGCATCAGCCACACGGCCACAAATGGTGATATCCGCGCCATTCTTGAGAGCCTTTACAATGGCCCGGGCTCCCAGGTATGCATTTGAGGCTAGAATGTCGCTGTCCTTAAGATCACTCCTAGCCTCCTTTGTCTTGGCCAAGCCAGCGTTCTTGACATCGTCATGGAAATGCTGAGGAAGGCTTCCGTGATCCTTCAGCGACGCGCTAACATGGCTGAGTCGGTCGTCGCCTGACACAAAAGCCACCTTCAAGTTGTAGTTGTTTTTGTTGATCAATTCTTGACAACGCCAGGCCAATGCTTTTGGGTTGAGCCCCCCGCCATTGACCACCACTTTGATACGCTTTTCCGCAATCACGTCCATACTTTGCCGCAGTGCATCCCACGTCTTTATCTTGAACCCCTCTCCTGTGCCGGATGACATGGCAGCTGCTTCCTGCGCCAGATTATTTTCGGCAAGCCAGTCCCCTGTCAAGAAATCGACCTCTCCCAGGCTCGCCTGTTTCTGCATCTGTCTTCCTGGATCATATTGTGCCCCAGAGCAGTTCGCGATGCGGACGGGACGTCGACTTTGTTCGACTTGTGGTTGCTGCTCGATCAACGTCATGATCAGAGCAATCTAGAATGATTGCAATCGGGATTGAAACTTAGGAGTAGTGGTATCAAAACTGAGATGATTGAAGCTTTTTCCTTGAGGGCAACGATTTTAGGTATTATGTTATGTTATCCTGTCGGGTATGCTTTCAGGAGAATCGTGACGTGAAAAAAGTTGGCGGTATAGATGTGCAAATAGCTTTGCACTAACTCCTTGACTAGTTTGAGACCACTTGCAGATTACAGTATGTGCGCTTCATGTATTGCAATTCTGTGAGTATCAGTCTCCGCCAGAACTCAACTAAGTACCGTAATACTACGAGCATGTGACGGAACGCACGTTCGGCGTTGACCGATGGGTCCGCTCAAGCTGCGGAACTACAGGTAGTCTCCTCGATGTCCCTCAAAACCACGGGTGAAGACGGCTATGTGAGCGGTAATGATCTAGCCTGTAAAGATAATCCCGACGTGCAGAAAAAGCCATGGAGTAGTTCTTTAGGTGGCGCCTCGCTAGCTCCTCCGGGGCCGGAACATTCTGCGAATGCCATTGATAATACAAACGAGCAATTTAATTACAGGAAATTTAATCACAGCAAGGCGTTGACTCATTTTTGTCATCTCGATCTGGCGATGTGTCAGATACCGCCGTTATATCATATCTTTGCCGCCGATGAGGTTAGATTAATATTCACAAACGTTTGCCTGCATTTTCACGAATGAGCCAGCAGTTCTCAACTATCTGAGGTGGGATTTTCTACTATAGTTTTGTTTACTAGGTTGAAAGCTGGATGCCAATGGAGCATCACACAGAACCGTGGAATTATATTGTATATGTAGAACCTGAAAACTTCTAAGAGTTTGATTACCTCAACTGTATCTATGCCAAATCCGTTTCCCCTCAGAATCAAAGACTTCAACCATTGCATGGTCAGTATTCCTACAACTTGCTTGATCCCGCTTCACTCTTCTCTCCTTCCACGGGAAGGTTCGCATATTCGCGATACAAGTCTAAGCTGGAAGGATTTGATACTGTACCACTTACGGCACCCACTTGCCCGCTAACTATTTGCTTAACGTTGATCTCGCACTTCTTTCCGTTGACAGTATATGGAATATCAGCGACTTCAAAGACATGTTTCGGTACATGACGGCTTGAGTATCTTTTTCGTATCGCCAGTTGTAGTCTTGTTGCTAGATCCGCAGTGAAAGCTTGACCCGTCTTCATCTTAACAAACAGGAGGACCCGCTCGTCGATATCAGATTTTCTCCTCTGGCCAACGCAGATACTATCTTCGATCTCAGGAAATACTTCAGTCACCGCATATATCTCCGATGAGCCGAAACGGACACCGGATGGATTAAGGACGCCGTCCCTGTTTCCTGTGAGTTTCATTAACAGAAATGCGGCAGAGGCTACACTCACGACCTTCCGAGCATTATCAACCCTTCTGTATCTTTCTGGAACTGTATAAAGTCCCCTTGGCACCAAACCGTATCACCGAACCTCTCAAAGTACGACTTTCGGTATCTCTCATTGCCTCCGACCCCAAAGAATTCGAGAGGTTGACTTGGGAATGGCCTAGTGCATACAAGCTCGCCCGGTAAATCTCGCAATTCAACTGGTACACCTGCATCTTGGGAGGGGTCGAAAATTTCCACGGCCATGCCTAACGCTTTGGTCTGAATCTCGCCAGCGTACACAGGAAGCAAAGGACTTCCTCCAACAACTTTCATAATAAGCGATGATATCCAAATTTGAACGAAAAGAAGGGTTACATACAGCTTCCAGCAATATCGGTTCCTCCACTCATTGAGACAAGCTGAACGTGAGGAGAAAATCCGGTTTCGTAAAACCAGTTGTACATGTCGGCAGATAGTGCAGCACCGGTAGATGTCACCGTTCTCAGACGTTCTAAGTTGAACGAATTTCCTTGGGTTTGTTAGTATAAGAACTGAAGCGTCCCACGGGTGACTTACGAGGCACAATGCCGCGAGCTCTGATCTCAGCAAGATACCTGGGAGACGTGCCGAATATGGACACCCTATAAACAATCAGACGAGTGTTTGACAATGTTTTGGAATAACATTACCCGATATCTTGAGCGAGCTTCAGAAGAACTCCGGGTGTTGGATGAAATGGTGATCCGTCATATAACAACAACGATTTTGCGGAACAAATATTGACGAAATTTAACACCCACATAACCCATGCAGTCTGCCTCCTCATCAGTATGAAACGTTACAAATGAGTTGCAATTACTAACAGTCGTATATTGGAAGGCTATGTCAGAATCCCGCATATCATGCTGCAGGACAGAGTCTGTCTTCACTTTTAGTAAGACTCCCTGCATATATCATTAGCCTCGTCTGGCGTCCGCATCCAGCTAGTTACTCACACCCGCAGAATGAACAATGCACTTCGGAGCACCCGTCTGTTAAAGTGTCAGCAATTATCTTTATATGGGAACAACAACGTACTGTCCCGGAAGAGAACAATATAAACGCTGGATGATGGAAAGGAAGATAACCGAATACAAGTTGACGACCAGTTCCGCTGGCAAGAAAGTTGTCCAGCGTTTCGCCACAATAGATGCTCTCGGTAGAGATGCTCAAGCTGCAATATGGAATAACTACTACTGAATTTAAGTTTCCACCGACAAGCCTATGTGACCATTCCTTTATCTTGTCTTGAAGAATTATCAGCTTCCCACCATAGATATACCCGTCGTCCGCAAACACGATCTTCGGTTTCACCTGACTAAAGCGTTCAACAATCGCGGAAGCACCAAGATCGCAGGATGAGGAAGACCAAATTGCTCCGATAGACAATGCAGCCAGGGAGATCACCATCGCATCCACCGAGTTTGAGATGACAGCAGCAACGACATCGCCTGTACGTACACCACGGCTGACCATCGCATCACGCATTGCCCGCGTTCGCTCACGTAGCTTGGCCCAACTGACGTTTTCCACTCCTGACACGCCTTCTCGCACAAAATGTACAGCAGTCTCTTCATCTTTACCGTTTCGAAGCATGTATTCCGCTATATTCAGCCTTGCTTGGGGGAAGAACTTCGGGGGTGGGAAAAGTCTCCTCCGACTGTCTGCTAGTGCTAGTCCAGGATGCTCATTGTAACCCTTTGGTGAAATACCGAAAAACGTGTACGCCTCTGTCCAAAAATATTGGAATGTTTCGATACCGACCGACCAGTCGTAGAGATCAGCATATGTTGAAAGGTGTAAATTTCGTTTGCTGTTTACGCTCTTTATAAATTTGATGATGGGCGTTCTGCCGATCGCAGTGGGGTTCGGCCGCCATAGGGGTCTCTTCTGCGATTGAGATGTTGACATTGCAAGAGAGTTGGCTCTTCTCAACAGCTCTCAAGGTTCCAGATATGTACTCGGAATACAAATTGTTTGACAAATGCCTATATTCTGACTACGTGGCTACAGTCTCGTTTACTTTTATACCGTAGAGCTATAAAATTTGTTCTCGACAAATGATATACCCTGCTGGTAAGCTGGGTATGAATTTCGGTGTATGCCGAACACATCCCGGACTTACGGCGATAGTTACCGATCTCCTTGTAATTGTACTTTCAATGGTTTCTAGTTTAAAACATTATCTAAGAAAGCTGGCTCCAATGTGAGAACGCTTGCGTCAGATACATAATGCCCCAATCCCCTTCCCGTAGTTATGGTTGTACCGTTGTCGAGTGAGAAGCCGCCCATAATGATGAAGACGAGACACTCCCCGCCTGGCAAGTTGACTGTAACTCGATTTCCTTCGGATGTGAATTCATATGTTGCAGTTCCGCCCGCGTCAAGCTGTTAAATGATCAGCGAGATCCGTTCCAGTAGATACTTGACCGTGTGCTTACGTCTGCTTACACTGAACGACATATTCCCTGACTATCCTTCTCCTTCGCTTGTGCGCGGAGCTTCTTTAACAGAGACTTCGCGTCCTTGCGTTTTCTCGTGTGTCCTGTAACAGGCATTATTTGGGGATGGGGGGTCGCTGGCCGTGCGGTTTTCCCGATATACGTCGATATGAAGCCTCGCGCCGAATCAACTAGTCAACCAGCGTGGCGAAAGGAGATTGCTGTCGTAAGTGAAGGATGCGACTGAGGAAATATGGGGATCGTGATAGCTGCAAAAATTCCTCAGAATCGTCATGAGAAGATTGCATACTGCGAATATCGATTGGCCATGCCTACTATAGCAACTGCGACCTAAAGTCATGCGCTTTCAGATTAGTGGCTAAGTTACCGGAGGGAGGGGCGCACACTTTGGTTTATATACGATTCGTCTGCATCGGACGAGATGAGGCTGAACATTGCTGCGATGCCGTCCGCCTCAGGAAGGGCGACGAATGACCAGGTAGGTGTGGTGAGTGCTTGTCAGGCGCGTCCCCTGGCAGGGAATCGAAAGAGGACCTGCTTCTTCTACAGTACACCGCTGATCTACTCGTAGGTATCTCAGCGGCCTATTGCGAGACTCCTACCAGTGGATCTGCGAACATGCCGACTTTCAACATTGGCGCGACGACAAACAGAGTCGGTTGCTCTGGATCAAGGGCGACCCTGGCAAAGGCAAGACAATGCTGATTTGCGGGATCCTCGATGAACTAAGCCCCTTGACAAAACTGAGAGATGAAGAGGCAACCCTTGTTGCAGAAGCGCGCGGGGCAGTGCCAAACGTACGCGCGCGCGCTCTGGAAACGCTATCTTGCGGGCCTTGCGTCCGGTGGTGTGTGGGGGGGATGGGAGGGTGTGATTGGCTGTCAGGGTTGTCAGAGTGCGCTACTGGTAAAGGGTGGGGACATACAGTACCACCCCACCGTAAAAGAATGTGGGTCTGATTTATGAGATAAATCGTTCCGCCCACTGCAAGTGACACTCTAAAGCAACATTCCTCATTCTTTCATATTATTCGCATCTCAAGATGACAACTGAACGTTATACTCGATTCCAACCTTGCTACGTGCTGCGCGATAATGATATCCCTTGCATTATATGGGGTGAAGACGCAGTTGCCTATTACGGAGTTCCGACAGTGGTTTTCACTTTCTATATTCTCGTACCAGACATCGACAAAGCCGCCAACATTCTCATACAACGAGGCTGGCATCTTGAAGACAATGCGCGAAGCAAATTTGGGAATGACCCACTGTCAAGTGCCCATCGCCGCTTGATGCCGCCAATTGATATGACCGAGAACATACGCATCCAGCCGTCAAGAGGCCCACCACCGCCACCAAGTAAACTGCCCCCGGGACCAACAATGACAATTCTACTTCCAGCCCCAGAATGGCATTTCACTTTCCCGTCAGTATTCGAAGGCTTCTTTCCACCTTTGCCAGCGCTGCTGGATGCTCTGATTGACAGGCTGCTCGACAACGACCCTCTCGCAAATGAGATCTGGAGCCATTTGGCGACTCTCATAGCCTATCTATATAGCTATGTCCCTGCGCTGAAGGAAAAGTCTTTTGCCGAGTATTTGAAATATGAGCATCGCCAATACCACTACGACACTCTGTCAGGAATGGGAACGGCCACATTTCCATTCGTACGCCATCAAAGAAAAGTTCGCGACGCGTTGCGAGATGGGAATCATCTGCTGTGTGACTGCTCTGCAAATCAAGACGACGAGTCGTTGTTCACAGCTAAGGTTGAGGAGCGGGTTAGGGCGCTGAATGCCTCCTCGTTCTCGCCGGAGGAATATGAGATTGGAAAACTGCGGCAAGAGGAATACGAGCCGGACTGTTCTGATTAAATTTTCTGCAAGTAATCCTGCTGAGGACATAAGAAAAACGAATTTTTTTGCAAAGTCTCAATTTCCAAGATGCCATCCAAAGCTATCGAGCCCTTGGCCGAACGTGAATACTTATCGATCGGCGGCAGCAAAAACCAACCTTCGGGTTCCATTGATTGCAATAGTCAGCCCTACCATCATATGCCAATTCCAAGCGCTAATCTCAAACACCAACAATGCGCTCAAAATAGGAGATTGTCATCATTATGATAGACATCGGATGACAACTACGCCTTGAATGATTGTGCCGCAGGCCGCCCATAGATATCGCAGTGGCTGTGACATGGAAAGGCTGCGGCCGCGAAACACATTCCCAACGACATCTTTAGCTGCAGGTCAGGTCGCTAAAGACGTCCACATGATATTAACCCATGTAAAGCGCTTATTATATCTCTTCAATGAAATTTGTCGCGCGCGCCATGGAATTTGACCCCGCTCAATGGGCTTTGTCAAGGTTGACTACGATTCTCTTACTTCTGAAAATTGTTTGCCACTTTTCCAGTCTTCGTTCATGTCACAAAATACACTGAGAATCCATGTGGCTGGATGATTGAGTCTCTGCCACAACAGCACATATTCATGTTTTTGGAAGCTCTTTCCCTTCATAAAATAAGTAGTATGTTGCGAGATGAACAACTTCTCCGGATGGGTCAGCCGCCATACGCTGTGCCACAAGTCGGCCATGTGGTCGTCTCACTATGAATGGAATCGAAAGCCTAGACTCAAACGGAACTATTTTGTTCAGCATCAAATATATCATACCTAGTTAATTTTCATTACAAAGTCTACTACTGCCGCGCGCATAGATTAGCGACATGTCTCGTATATGCGTACTATCCGCTACTGTGCCCCGTTTGGTAGGTTTCAGTCTTCTCCAACTGCAGGCCTGAAAAGTATATATTCTCCATCATTGACAGCCTGATGTGTCTCATTTCTCAATCTTTCAGAAAACAACAAACGCGTTCATCTTATTACCAATTCCTTCGTCAGGTCCTCGCTTTGAATCCAAATTGTCCAGTTATAATATATACATTTTATTATATCCCTAGAACATCGATTACTTTTGTCTCTTCGTCTGCTGCAATATACTTTCCGGTACGACTGTCACCTTAATTTATACTTTTATGGATTTCTGATACTTTGAACACAGACATGTCTTCCTACTACGGTTCCGCATCATCCCACGCCTCAGGATCAGGATCAGGATCCCATCAAGCTCAGCAGCCCACAAAGCCAAGCCCTCAGCAGATTCGTGAAGCAGCCGAAGCCATCAGATACACTCTTGAGGGTCAAGTCTACGCCCTTATCGGCGGCGCTGCTTGTTCCATGCTCGGCTCCTCCCGTGAGACTGAAGACGTCGATATCGTCGTTCCCAAAGGCGCCACTAAATACACACGGAGCTTGTTGAAAAACCAACGACTGTACTTTGAAGTGGAAAGCAAGACTGCTTATACATACTACAAATCCGACCCACGGGTAGACGTCGAGATTTTGGCACCACCAGGAATGTTCAAAGAACGCTTCGATAACAACACACCAGTCGTCGAGGTTAATGGAGTTAGAATCCTTAAGCCGTCTCTGATTTTGAACGCCAAGTGCAATTCTATCTTCGGCCGGACTACTGATGCGAAAAAAAAGACCGATGCTGATGATATTAAATTTATCCTTCCATGGTGTGCTAGCAATAACGAGTTTCCAACAGCAGCGGAAGTGCCACATGCTACTAAGGAGTTTGTGGAGTTATTTATTAATAATTATAAAGAGGCGGATCGTTGGACAAATGCAAGATATAATTGGAAGACAGGTGAATATTCCTCTAACTTCTTTTAACTCTAGTAGCGCTGACAAGTGATAGGATCCTTTTAATATACTAGTACTAGGAGCTAGTTATTCGCTGCGCTTAATAGTAAGCGACCGGGATTATAGCGCGGATCTGTAAATCACGTGTACCGGTCCGTTTTTGCTTTAGAGTATTATCTAGTTATATAAAAGCAGATTGCATAGCGCTCCGCGTTGCGCGGCCGACGTGTAATAGAGGCCGGGCGGCTAATCAGCGCGCGGGCCGCTAGCCTATAAAGCATAACCTAGGACACCATATAATCTAGCCTGCTAGACTATAAAGCATAACCTAGAATACTATATAACTTGAGGGTATATACTATATCGCAGTTCCTGTCATAAGGCGAATGCCAAGTATGTAGAGCAAAAGCCTAGATTTAATACAAGAAGAATTAACTAAAGAGAGAAGAGAAGCTTCTCTTATATAGATAGATATAAGGGTTTTCTAGCCTCTAAAGAGAGCTAGAGGAAGCGAAATTATAAATCTGTCATATTTGTATTATATATATAAAGGCATATATAAAGGCACTATGTGCCAAGCTATAATATTAGGTGTAACCTGTTATATTACCCCTCTCCTTACTTTAGACTAAGGGTTAGTTTAAGAGGGCAGGTTTTTTAAAGTAAGTTTTGCGTAGATAGGTTATTTAAGAATAGGTTAAGTGAATAGGTTTACCCCTCTACTTTTAGGCCTCCTCTGCATTCTTTTCTTCCTAGTTATCTAGTGCCTTGCAGTTGCCTACTACGTCTGCTAGCTCTTATGTTAGTCTTATATAGCTTATCTATTTAACTAGAAACTTCTTTTACTAGCCACAGCTGCATTATATAACCTTCTCTTATAGGATCTCTTTAACTTTATATTCTTTATTATTTCTAACTATTTATAAGAGAGGTTGCAAATCGTCTTATATCTAGCTAAGGAGCGGGTTATTACCTGCGAGCTATAGTAGTTTACTATAGAATATATTATAGATTCCTAGAGGTGTATCTAACTAGTAACTATATAAACTAACCTCTTAGAGAACTATAAACTTAGTATGCTTAGCATTTAGCTTTTTAGTTAGTCGATCTATATAAACGTTTTTTAGGTTTAGCTATACTTTATTACTAACTTTAAAACTTGGCAATTACTAATATCTTTAGTTTATAACTTCTTATATAACTTGCTAGGCACTAGCTATAGCTGCCTATATCTATTCCCTAGTATTATAAAGCTTTTATACGATTATATCTGCCCTTTAGATTAGGGATTCGCGCGTATTAGATGGAGTTAGTATTATTTATAAGTTAAGTGATTAGATATAATAACTGTACTATAAGAAAAAGGGGCTGACTCTAGTTAATACCGTATCTTTATTATTAATCGCTACTTCTACTAATAGTAGTGTTTCGTATTAATTATTCTAGGCGTAATTAATAAATATACGAAGATAAGTCTTTACTTCTTAATTTATTCTTTCTATAGCTCTATCTATTTCCAGGTGAAAAGCTATAGAAAGGCGTTATACTATGCCTAGTAGTTAGCATATTCTTATCTATAGTTAGCCTATAAACTAAGAGCCCCGATCTAATACTATCGCTCTTAGTAAATAGTATTACTAGTAGTAGTATTATATAAACCACTTTACTACTATCTCGGCTTAAATATCGTAGAGACTATTATATATAATGCCTTTTCCAAGGCGGTCTGTGATTATAATTATATTTATATAGCTACTACTCTTGAGTAACTCTATAATAAAGTTAACTAAGATTTCTTGCTATATATAGTCTAGCACTAGAAGCGGTTTTAGGAAGCCTTATTATTAGTTCCTTTATACTTTATTTCTTTTATATATGTTATAGTTTTATATAAACCTTCTAATATCTTTATATATCTTTAGCTAGAAGTATTCTCTTCTTAGGATCCTAGTAGTATTATTCCTTCCTAGGTAGCTATATGCTCTAGAATTGTAGGTTTACTAGATTATCTTTATATATAGTTCTTTTAAGTCAAGTACCTATAACTTAGGGTTAGGGTTAGGGTTAGGGTTAGGGTTAGGGTAGGGTTAGGGTTAGGGTTAGGGTTAGGGTAGGGTTAGGGTTAGGGTTAGGGTAGG